>NC_142799.1:12530695-12671534 GCF_049724085.1 Artemia sp. Qi Xiang Cuo
GGAGGGAGGGGAGGAGGAGGGGAGGGAGAGGAGGGGAGGGGAGGGGATTGAGGGCCGGGTGGTCCTTTGGGAGCTATGGGGGACCTTTGAGGACCAGGGGCTTCCTTCGGGGTTGGGGTAGGGGGATATGAACCCTTTGAGGTTGGGGATAGAGGACCTCACGACACTGTTCAAATGGAACTTGTGTATTATAACGACCACAGAGTTTCACCCTCAAATCCTCTTCTAAAATCTCTTCAAAAATCATCTTTTAAAATGTCTCTAACTGTTTCGCCGAAATATTTCCCTAAAATAATAATTTGTTCTGAAAAGATATAATAAAGCCTTAAAAAAGTATTAAAATGGTGGCTCAGGAGCCTTTGGGGCGCCAGAGGCCCTTTAGGGGGGAGGGGCGGGGGGAGGGGGTCCTTCTGTGTCTCAACGCACAAAAAAAATATTAAAAATGGGGGAGGGAAGGGGAGGGGAGGGGTAGGAGGGGAGGGGTAGGAGGGGAGGGGGAGGTGAGGAGGGGGAGGAGAGGGAGGGGGCCCTTTGGGGGCCAAGGGGGGCCTTTGGGGCCTGGGGGGTCCTTTGGGGGTCTGGGGGACCCTTGAGGGCCGGGTGGGCCCATTGGGAGCCCGGTGGACCTTTGAGGACTGGGGGCTTCCTTCGGGGTTGGGGTGGGGTATGAGGACCCTTCGGTGTTGGGGTGGGGTATGAGGACTCTTTGGGGTTTTGGTAGGGGACCTCACAACACTGTGCAAATGGAACTTGTGTATTATGACGACCACAGAGTTTCACCCTCAAATCCTCTTCTAAAATCATCTTTTAAATCATCTTTTAAAATGTCTCTAACTGTTTCGCCGAAATAATTCCCTAAAACGGTTTCGCCCAAATAATCCCTAATCGTAGGCCAAAAAAAACATAAAACAGAAATGAATTGCTGTTGACATCCATGAAAAACATCAAATAAATTGACCAACACCCATAACCATCCAAGAAAACATCCATAAAAGTGAGAAAATTCATGTTTTTTCAAGTGAGAAAATTCCTGTTTTTTCATTCTCACTGAGAAAACCATAAAAACATGCATAAATTATGTCTTGTCACGAGTCGGACCCCCCTTTCTACTATTATGTTCCCAAAGTCAGAACATAATTTGCTCTTTACTGAAAAAATATAAATGTATTTAGTTTTATAACTGTAATAAATCAAATAATATTAACGTTTTGATTACTAAACATAAGTCTATTTATATTAAATTGCCAATGCACATAATTTGTATTTTTTTTTTTCAGTAAAGTGCAAATTATGTTCTGGCTTTGGGAAGGCACAGGGATTTTGAGCCCTACTTATGTTAATTTCTGCTCGTTTTGAGTTTGACTCGGTTATTTATTGTAATTTCTGTTCGTTTTGGGTTTCATTTATTTATCGATGCTGATTTGTAGTAGTTTCACGCTTGGTAGATTATTTGATTTTAGTTTTGCTAATTTTTGGTTTAATGGAGTTCTTTACTTTTCTTTGAAAAACTTATTTTGTGGAAATTTTTTTTTAATTAACTTCTGTTTGTTTTATATTGACATTGTCTTTTCAGGGAAAAAGAAAATAACACTTTAAATCTTTTCGTTTTTTAAGACTTTATAGTTTGGCCTTCTATTTGTATGCTGGAGAAAAATTTTCAGTGATTTTTAAATACATACACCCTTTTAAAAATCTGGACACAAATAGGAGTGTTTAATTTAGTTTGATACCTCCTCTAGTTGACCTGAAATAGAAAACTTGATACCATTCGCAAAAATATCTGTTTACTTTCTTTCATAACTTGGATACGCTTATGGTATTTTGATTTGGTTAAGTTTTAAGAGCAGAAGTAGCCCCGAAAGTTTGAACATAATTCCCTCAGTCGTTGTTAGGATACTGCTGAGATGCCTTATTGGGAATTAGCAGTAGTGTTATATTAATATGTCCAACGGGGCAGTCCCCTTGCATTCCAATGGGGCAGTCATTCCCACAGGGCAGTCATTCCAACAGTACATTACCCCCTTATTATGTCAATCTAAGGAAGTGGTCAGTACTCCCATCATGCAAACGGGCTATCATTCAAAGCAGACACAAAGTCAATTTTATGGGGCATTTTCCATCCATAGAACTCTAGTCACTAAAAAAAATCCATATTACCTTTAATTCGTGTATAAATATAAAAAAAACACCACGCCTATAAAGTCAAATCTTCTGTTGGTTTTTAGGTTTTAATTATAATCACCATACCATGAAAATTCGTGCTGTTCATAGTGCAATGATTTTGAATTAAATTTCATGTTTCTGTTAGAGTCATTGCTGTTTTAAAACACCGATGTTTTTTCCTTATATGGTTATATACAGTTGCTGGTTACGAAATTATGTCTGTTAGGCAATATGTTAGGCGCGCTTTTTTTGTTTCGCCTTGAACACGGGTATTAAAACTCTGATTGCGAGCTATTTTCTCAATTCAAAATTGGCATTTGTAATAACACAATGAATTCTAACAAAAGGAATATTGATGAAAGCTACAAGCAAGAAGTAAGTTATTAATTTGTATTCTTGCATTATAATTTATCGAATGGTTTATACAATCCCCTTATAGTTAAATAATTTTTAAATATTTTTTAACCTAGATCTTCAGAGGTCGGTAAAGAGCAATATCAAAACTAAAAAGTGCGTAAACACTGTATTTAAATGTTTTGCGAGCTTATTACATGAGGCAAATCTTAGTTATTTTTTATTCAGGCCCCAAGTCCTCCCTGCATATCCTTCAATCCCCTCCCCCTCCCTTCACCCCCCACCCATCCTCTAGCCCCCAACTTTTTTTTCAACATTTTTTTGACATGTCTTAGAATGACATGAAACACACTTAAACATAAAAAACTCACATTTAATATTTTCCAAATTCAAATGAGAATGATATAGATATGACAGTCTTGACTTTTACTATTAGAAAAATAATGTTTGTAGTGACCATTTTTTTTAAATGAAACTTTACCCCCCTTTTTTTCAATGTGTGAAAATCATAACAGAAAAAAAGAATGACACTTAATTTAAATTTTAAATCACATTCTTGTGCTTACCCAACCCATTTTGATGAGGACTGACGGTTCTCATTCAATATTTTTTTCATGAAAAACAAACTGATTTTTTTTCCAGGATTTCCCAGAGCTCCCCCTAACCGCTTAGAAGACAAGGAGGGGTGAAGTGACTCCTTTGGTCATATTAAACAGACCAACTGTTATATAATATGGTCGTTGGCCGAAACCACTAGTCTCATCCAGACCCACCGTACACCAGCCAACAGACAACTGTCCAGCTGCCACACCCAACATGCAAAACATACCTACTGTTATATAATATGGTCGTTGGCTGAAACTTTTAGTCTCACCCGTACCAACCGTTCACCAGCCAAAAGCCAACTGTCCAGCTGCCACACCCAATATGCAAAACAGACCTACTGTTATACAATATGGTCGTTGGCCGAAACCATTAGTCTCATCCAGACCCATCGTACACCAGCCAACAGCCAACTTTCCAGCTGCCACATCCAACATGCAACCTGTAGCCCTAGTCCTAGAAGCTGACCTACCCATGGAACCAGTTACCTCTCTCCATGATTATGTAAGAAAAATTGAATCTTCCCTCTCTTATCTCTGTATAAATCTATCCCAGTGTGTGTCTTATAAAAAAGCGAGTTATTAAGTGTGTTTGTTTGTGAACTATGTTTTAATGACAAAAAAAGACTTAACGTTTCAATGTTAGGATCTAACGTAAATTAAGAAGTAAAATTAAGAAGTAAATTAAGAATAAAATTAATTCTGCTTCAAAATGCACTTCGCGGAGTCCACAAACATAAACCCTATCGTGAGAGACCACTCAATGTAAATGTCATTGATCAAAAAAGGAAATGACTCTAACATCAACAATAACAACAACAACAACAGTACCAAAAGAAGAAGAAGATTTGTCTAAAGCTATGACAAGTGTTGCAGGTTTAATTCCACATTCCTATCGTGAACAGTGTACAAGACTCTTGACATATCTCAATGACAGTGAACATGTTCAAATTGATGCTAATGGGAATCAAGTTGTAATCCATGGCAAGACCTATATTCTACTTGATTTATTATCAGATTTAGACACGAATTGTAAAAGACTTGTATCATTTGACAGTCATCTGCATAAATTTTTAAACTCATCAAACTTTCCCAAAAGTCTTATTGCCAATAATTATGTTTTAAAACAATTAAAGAAATTTAGTCAAATATCAAAAGATGTTTTTAAATCATTTTCGGGAAATACTAGCACGCCAAGAGGAAATGATTTGACAAGAGTTATGGGTGGAGGAGTCAAGCGAAGACGTCTTAATATCACTGTTTCTCCCTTGCCATCACTTGTTAGTATGCAAATGGGTACTGGACACTTCACTACGTGTTTATTTTCACAATGGTTGTAGCATTAAAACATGTTTATGAAAATATTGGTGCAGTGGGAAGTTTAAGCTCACTCACCACACTTGCTCATGTCATTGGACTTAAAAAGAATCGGGCTTCAGAGTATTTACAGAATGAATCAAGTTACACTCTACATCGTAATCGTAGAGTTTGTGGTAATCACTATCGAAAAACTAAAAACTTTTTCCCATTACAAATATTACAAGCAGATCTTTTGAATCTAGATGAGATTCAACGGCGTCACAATCACCCAAATAAGTATATTCTACTTGCAATCATTATTTTTAGTCCCTATGCATATGCTATTCCACTGCGGTCAAATAGCGGCGATTAAGTTGCTAAAGCTCTTGAAATCATCCTTGAACAGGATTGCTATAAGAAGATTCAAACGGATCGAGGTAGTGAATTTGTTAATCCTCATGTAAGTAAGGTTCTACTGAAATATAATACAATCCTCTGTATAGGCATAGTCCAATAAAGGCAGCATTGGCCGAACGACTGATAAGAACTATTCGACTTTTAATTTCAAGATATTGCACATGGAAAAATACTGCTGCTTTTATTCATGATTTGGATAAAATCATGTTGATTTATAAACAACGTCCACAACGTTCCCTGTCCAACTCAACCCCAACGGAAGTTTATCATGATGCCAATACACTTGACACTTTTCTTAAGCAATATTACAATGGTGGTGGTGGTGGTAATGAGAAGGAAAAGAAAAAATTCAATGTTGGTGATACTGGTCGAATCAATCGCACTACTAATGTTTTGAAAAGGGTAATTATTTGTGGTCCACTGAACTTTTTAAAGTCTCCAAACTCCTGGACACTACACCCATAACGTATTTTCTACGTGACATGAAAGATGATGAGATTCTTGGCAGTTTTTATGATTAGGAATTACAAAAAGTTAAAAAAACTGGAATCTATCAGATTGAAAATATATTAAAGACTCGTACTCACAGGGGCATGAAACAGTTGCTTGTTCGTTAACTAGGATACAACTCTGATTTTGATTCGTGGATATCCGCCGAGGACATACACAATGTCCAATAATTTTTATGTAACATTTATTTCTAATGTCTCCGACCCTCACTACAATGATTTGAATAAAACAAGTGATTTTTGGGCGAAACTCTCCCCCACCATCAAATTCGATGGTGGAAAGTATGAAGTGGCTCTTGTCGATTGTATTCTCAAAAATACATATTATATCCGGAGAAAAGATTGCGTGTATGACATTAAAGTTATTCTATTTGATTGGTCACTCTTTTTCGATTATGAATGGGTTGAAGCACTTAAATCTAGTGAATATCCCCATGTCACGCTGATATACAAAGAATTTGGTAGCATGAACGATTTGTGTCGTACATTAGCTCACCCGTTGACAATGAAATGATTCATCTCAATGATAATCTGAGAGATTTTCTTGGCTTTAAACAGAATATGATCAGTGGTAAAAACGCTGGTACTTTCAGTGGGATAAATCGTGTTAATTTTTCAGATTATCCACCCGGTTTCATCTCGGACGCTTGTATATTTCTTTATGCGTACTTTGTGGAAACATCGAGAGTTGGTAATTTAAATGTTCCCCTCCTACGTGTTCTTGAACAAAAAACCACCCATGGACATGTTCATCACTATAATATAAAGCATCTTCAGTATGTTCCTGTAGCGACTTCGTATTTGGAACTCTGTCAGTTAACTCTAAGAAGTAAAATGGGTGATCCTCTAGCAATAACAAAAGGTTTTGCCGTGATTACATGTCATTTTCGACCCATTCAGCAACAACAAAATGGCTAATAGAAAAATATATTTTTATGTCCTGATATTGATTACTATGTACTGCTTTCTAACCACGACAATTGGGTCATGGAATGGACTATTATAAAGGCCGTTCGTCAATGTCGGGCTACGGTCTTGGCAGTTGGTTTGCTAAGCTGTATCGCTCTGTAATATCGCAGGCTAAAAAATATATTGCGCCAGTTGCTGTAGATTTTCTATCTTCTACGCTACACGATTGGGGGGATGGTAAAGATTTTAAAGAAAGTGTTTCACAAAATCTCAGGTCCAGCACACGATCCCTTGGTGAGCAATTGAAATCACAGCAAAGTGGAAAAGATTTTAAAAGGAGGAGAAACATCTCATCACTCATCAGTCTCTACTCAGGTCAGAAGTGAAAGACATCACTCTTGTCAAAAAAATATGAATAAGAAAAAGAAACCAAGAAGAAAAATTGTTAGATCGAAAAGAGATTTCTTTTCATAGACTGAAATGGCATAGCTACCCAACAAGGAATCTCATCCCACTGTCACCACATCTCTAAATCTTTTCAATGCAGAAAGTGTGGATGTCAGTGTAAAACATGGGTACTATTCTATCCACAGCAACCCCTCTCTGAAAACATACATTTTTAAATTTATTCTAATGAAGACTACTTCATAGATTTATCATCCAAATTTATTGATTTAAAAGTTGTGGTGAGAAAAAAAGTCTGACAATTTACCTCCCTCCAACGTCGATGGATTATCCTATGAAAATGGTATACTAAACAATTTATTTAAACAAATATGTGTCTACATAAATGGAACATTGGTAAGCACTAGCAATAATCTATCAAACTATGCGAGTTACATACAATTTATGTTGATGACTCCAATGTCCTATAAGAAATTGAGAGGTCTGCCATTGGGCTATGAATATAGATCAAATGTTGATACTGATGGTGAACTCACTTGGGCAGTGAACAAGGAGTATTATTTAGTTGGTAGACTCAATCATGAAACATTTATTATATCCCAATGGATGCCCCCCAATGTTAAACTTGATATAAAGTTACAACTCGCTCCGCCCAATTTCATATTGAGAGAAACACTTGATACTGCACCCGATCCAATGTCAATCTCACCTCGGCAATACTTCATGTGCAAAAAAAACAGATTATGAGTTCAGTTGCTTCGGCCATTGAAAAACTAAGAGCCTCTGGAAATAATATCAAATTGCTCGTTCCTCACACAATCGCCAATCAACGTCATATTGCCACTGGTTCAAGAGCCTACACCGATTCTTCATTTATTAATGGTGAAATTCCGTCGAAACTTGCCTTGGCTTTTGTATAAGACGCCAGTGCCGTAGGATCGTGGACAAGTTCGCCACATGAATTTGAATTCTTAGGACTTTCCTATCTTGTATGTAAAGTAAATGGAATTCCTCTCTACAATTTATCCTTTGATGAATCCTTTAGAACCCTATATGAATTGACAATGCAATCCCTAGATCAAGATTCTCAACTATATGAAAATGGTATAACTGACGGAATGTTCGCAAAAAGTCATGGTATCATTGTTTTGGACTTGTCTGGTACTCAAGATATGAGTATTGTCCGAACGGGTACTATGCGTTTAGAGTGTACCTTTGACAAACCATTGGCAGAGAGTGTGACATTATTCTCACTCAATCAATTTGAAACCTATTGGGAAATTACCCCCGACGGCAGTGTTCTATTAGACCTGGCACCATGAACACCAATCAAATAATCGATGTACTTACCATAGATCCTTATATGTCCAAATACAAATCCTATTGCATACCCTCAGGTTTCCTTGATTATATTCATACTGCTAATAATACCATTATCATTTTTATTAGTAGTCCATCAAAAACTGTGCAGACGGGTCATTGGCTATGAATCTTTCAAACAGCGAAGAATATAGAATTTTTTGATCCTCTTGGTCTATCATATGCATTCTACACACCTCAAATCAAAACTACCTTGAAGGAAGCGGGAAAACAATTATTCAAAATCAGAAGTGAGTACAAGATTTGTCAACCAGAAGCTGTGGTTTTCATGCATTACTATATTTCATTTTCCGATGTTGTGGCAATACTTTCAGTGAATTTCTCAACATTTATGTAGACAGTCCTCGTTCGAACGACTTTCTAGTAGAAAATACCCTCTCAGAACTGTATAATATTGATTTCAGTGCCCTAAGAATAAAGTGTTTTAAATATGTATGCGATTTTTTTTTGTTAATAAAGTATATATGCACTATAAAAAAATCTTCTTCATCTTCTTCTTCTATTTAACAGCAGGCGGGCTTTTCAGTAATACTATTTAGCCCTTTTCCTTTTGATTCACTCTGGGGGCTATAGAGCTACTGGCTTGATTGCCTCATATTTATTAGATAATTTAATATATCTTTCAGTAGATCTTTCGACTCTAGGAGTTCAAATATAAGATGATAGATGTCGATTTCTATGCTCTGTGTGCAGGTATAGTTGGCTAGGCTCTTGGCTGATAGTGAGGTTTGTGGTGTTTGAAGCATTTTAGCAGTTTAGAAAGCAAGGTATGTTGTGCAGACGTCAGCTTATTACATTCAAATAGGAAATGGCCAATTGTTTCATTATTCATATTACAATGCCTACAAAGAGGGGACAGGGGAATTTAACCCGTTGAATTAGAAAACTTATACGAGAATGCAAAAAAAATTTAGTCCATTTGTTCTAGAACGAATTCTATGATAAATTTTAGAAAGATACTTATTGGAAGAGGGGGAAAGGATAGGATTTTTCGGATCAAAATTAGGGTCTTATAGTCTTCATTAATAAATATCTCTCACCCTGATTTGTCTGCCAATTGGCTTGTCAATACTTACAGCATGATTTGGAATTTCATTAAACTGATAATCAGAAACTATGAAAGAGTGGCGTGGAATATACTGAAAACCAGGCCTTATGACACTTGAAGCAAGATTATCTATAATACTGAGACATTCATTAGTGTCAATGTCCAACTTATACTGAGGAGCTGAGGCCAGCAGCTCAAGGCTTGATAAAGAGTCGGAATATACAATAATATTATTTGAATTTGCAATCAAAGGTTGGTTTTCCTTAAGGTGTTATAATGCCGTGATTAAGGCATTTAACTCAGCAGACATTATAGGTAAATTATTATATAATCTCTCGCCCATTGCAATTTTCAGGTGAGACAGGAAAGCACCACTTGCTACCTTCTCATTCATTTTTGACCCATCAACAAATATTTGGAAGTGGTTTTAATAGGTAATTGTATTAAGTTCATCAAATTTTTTCTGGACAACAGCAATGGGGGTTAAATCTTTATACCACTTTGAGAAATCAGTATTTATTATGGGAATTGACCAGTTCCAGTGAGGGAATTGTAGGACAGTGGGTGCAAGAAACTGGCGCTGTACGGTTAACTTATTTTGAATATTGGCAAGCTCATCTGCAATGCTAATATACTTGTCTGGATTTCTTAAACACGTCTAGCGAGTACGTGAGCTCTTTTATTCAATTTTAGTAAGATGTTTGGTCAAGAGAAAGCTACGTCTCTTCCTTATTGTTGTTAATGCACTCTCCATAAGCAGAAACTTGGTGCTTGTGGATTTCCTAAGACCAAATATGAGACGTATTATATCATTTTGTGCTGTTTCAATTTTTTTCATCTGGGTCTTTGCACATGAACCATAGACGATGAGCCCATAGTCAATATGGGGTCTTATATGTGATTTATAAAACTGGAGTAAGGTTTTCTCCTTACAGCCCCATGGTGTAGAAAGAAGTCTTTTTAGTATTTTTGTTTTTCTATAGTATTTTTTTATTGTGTTTGAAATGAGGAGATGGAAATTAAATTTTTGGTCAAGCATGAGACCTAGGTAATTAATATGATTATCTTCTGGAATAGTTGTTCCATTTAGAGTTAGTTTTGCATTAACATGGTTTCGCTTTTGGTGGAATTTGATTATTTTTGACTTGGTAGGTGCAATTGGTAAATCTGAATGTTGAGAGAATTTATCAAATTGGAAAAGTGACTTTTGCAGATTTGACTGTGCTATCTCAAAAGTGTTGCCAGATGACCATAGCACCAGATCGTCTGCATATTGTAGATTCGTGTGGGGGAGGTTCATGTCCCAGATATAAAGGGCAAAGAGGAGGCAACTGACGACTGCTCCCTGAGGTAGGCCTTTGGTTATTGTCTTTTGGGCTCAAGAGGCTGAACCAACACAAACAATGAAACTTCGCAATTCTATGAACGATTTTTATAAAAGATACTAGCTTGGGGGTAGTCCAAGGTTTGCAAGTTTGTTTAAAAGGGTTTGGTGGTTCACATTGTCATATGCCCCTTCAAAATCTAGGAAAGCTGCAACAGGGACATTGTTTTTTTAGAATGATTCATTTATTGCATTTTTTAGTAAAATGAAAGCATCTGTTGAGGAGTGGTGTTTCCTGAATCCAGTTTGAGTGTGAGGGATCATATTATTTTTTTCAACAAACCAGAGAAGTTGGTAATAGATCATTTTCTCCATTACTTTCCCCATCACAGGAGTAAACATTATGGGCCTATTTAAAAGGGTTTGGTGGTTCACATTGTCATATGCCCCTTCAAAATCTAGGAAAGCTGCAACTAGGACATTATTTTTGAGAATGATTCATTTATTGCATTTGTTAGCAAAATGAAAGCATCTGTTGAGGAGTGGTGTTTCCTCAATCCAGTTTGTGTTTGAGGTATCACATAGTTTTTTTAAAAAAGCCAGAGGAGTCTGTAATAGATCATTTTCTCCATTATTTTCCCCATCACAGGAGTAATCATTATGGGCCTATAGGACTCAGGGTTATCTTTGGGTTTATTTTTCTTTAGGATTGGTAGGAAGGACGAAAATTTCCATATATTGGGGAAAATAGAGGATGCCCAAGCGTGATTATAACAGTTTAGCAGTTCCTGTTTGTATGAAGGGATGAGATCCTTATCCATGTAGGGTGTATATTTTCATAGCGGCCGCTAGTTTTGGTCCTAATATGATGAATTGCATTATTCATTTCCTGGATTGAAAATGGACTAGTTATATACTCGGATCCTGTGCGTGGTTGGTAACTTGGGTTCATAGGAATTGGGGACATTTTGCTTCGATTATTTGATGTTAGCTTATTAACAAAAAGAGTTGCAAATAGTTTAGCTTTTTCAATATCATTGTCATAATGGGTATTATTTTGTATAAGCTCATACAGGAGTGGGTGGGGGAAGTCTTTTTCCCACAGATGTGGCTTATGACTTTATGTATAATTGGCTCATATGTTTCTCTGGAGAGATTATTTGCAAAATTATTCCAGTATTTATATTTAGCATCTATTATAGTCCTTTTTAGATTAGATTCTGCTTGAGATTTTTTTTAAATATTTAGTAGGTGATGTTTTTTTATGAATGCTCTCCTAGCTTTCTTTTTTGTTCTCCATTTATTTTGGCGGTTTTTTGTCCGCCATGCTTTAGGAATGTGTTTAGGGAAGGTTTTCTTGGGTGTTGTCCAGGGGATAGCATGATTAGCTGTTTTAATTAGTAACGATGCCAAGACTTCAGCATGTGTGTCAACTGCTGTGTTTGAAATGCATGAATTTTGGTGAAACTTGTAATTTCATCATTTAGCTTATTTTGGAACATAAACCAATTTGCTTTAGTGTTGATATATTTGGACGTATTGGATAGAGTTTCAGCAGGTTCATTCAGGGAGCAAACTATAGCAAAGTGGTCAGTACATAGACTGTCAATTTTATTTATATAAATTTTATTCAAAATTTTTAATGACACAATTTGAAGGTAAATTGTGGAGAATCTGCCACTTTTGGGGTTGAAATATGTATTCAGCTTTGGAGAGGTAGCAACAGCTAATTCATTAATATTTGAAGTCATATGCTCAATCAATTTACCAGCTTTATTTGCTGGTTTATTCCCCCACAAAAGGCTGTGGGCATTGAAATCTCCACAAATAATGATATTTTTTAACATATTAGAATTATTTATATATTTAAAGAAATCCATGGCATCTGTAGTTTGGCCATTAGGGTTATAAAAGCTTATTATGTAGGATTTTGTATTATTCAGCCAAACACTGATACCAATTGCATCAACATCATTTGCAAAATCTGGAAAATTGATGCCACAGAATTTTATATTATTTTTAACTATCAAAGCTACACCACCTCCTTTTCTCTCTGATGATCTATCCTTTCTCAGGATAGTGTATCCCAGAGACTTAATTTGTTGATTTTGGGTTAAATGAGTTTCCTGGAGGCAAGCAATATTAATGGAATTATTATTCATAAGAGATATTAGTTCATATAACTTATTTTCTGTGAGTGATCTTATGCTCCACTGGAGTATTGATATGTGTTGTGTTTTTAATTTTTTTTTCATATGACTGTGTATCAATGTTCAGCTTTGTTAAAAGTAAAGCAAGATCTTTTTTTGCTTGAATGAGTATATCATCAGGAATGTAGATTTTTGCCAATTCTGCAATGATTTTTGTTTTCTGTAGTTGATGTATGTTCATGGCCTGAACTGCATTACAGTTTAGAATGAATAAGTATATATTTGGGAATTGCATGTTTCGCTGTGCATCCTGTATGTCGGTTAAGGGATTAATTCCTGGTAGTGTTTCTGGTTTGTTTCTTCTTGGGAGGAGGGGCTAGGCTGACCTCATCTCACCAGACAAGGAGGCTTTTTGACTTGGTGATTCCTTCTGATAGGGATGTTAGCTAGGGGGCTTAGAGGACGGTGTTTTATATGGGGTACTTGATGCTTTGGGGGTGTTTCACTAGGGGGTTTTAGTTGGTTTCATTACGGGCTTTATTTGGTATTGTTGGGCAGCATTTGCTTCCATAGCTGCAAAGGGGTATGGAATGGCCTTCTCTGTTGCTATTTGGAGTGTTAGTGCTCTTTTCTTATATGCTGGGCATAGTGATTTATTTTTAGATTCATGTGGGCCTTTGCAATTGATACATGTAGGCTGAGTGTTGTTGCAAGTTGTCAACTCTTTAGGATGGAATGCTTTACAATTACTACACTCTAGAATTTCATTGCATTTGTTTGTTGTGTGTCCCAGTTTGAGACACTTTTGACCCTCGATAGGCTTTGGTTTGTATTCCTTATGTGGTTTCATTTGCCAAAATAGGAATAACTTTTCTGGGATGTTAATTTTTTCCTTCAGTGTAAATTAGAAGGATCTACTTGTTTTTAGGCCATTAGAGTTAGGTTTACCAAGTTGGGTAGCACCTTCAACTGGGATTGTGTTGCCAGCCCTATCTGAGAGCCGTTCTTTTAACTCCTGAATAGGTATTTCTGGGGGAACATTATAAACTACTATTTTTGTTGGGGATTATTTTGGGTTTCCATTTAGATGCATTAATTGGGGTATTCAGAAGGGATTTTAAGTTAATTATTGTTTCTGCTGATTTCTGATCTTGGACAGCTATTAGCAGAGATCCATCACGGTGAATATTAAGAGAGATCATTGATTTTAACAATTTGAAAATTGCAACTCTTATTGCAGTAATCTTTTTTATTTCAAAGGGGGTAATAGGAGAAATTTTAAGGTAAATTCTTAAGTTTTGGGAGGGAAGATCTTGGGCGGGGAGAGGGGAAAGACTTTTGATTGGTGATATTTTTTTCCTTTTTTTAGAACTTTTAGAAAGGACCCTTTGAAACCCCATATCAGAAATTACAGTGACATAGGCCCCTACTGTGATCATTGTCCTATTCTCAGAATCGGAGCTATCATGTGAGATTTGAGATAGTTTGCTTGACCAGCTAAGATGGGTATCAATTTCACTGGTATTTGGGGTGGGATCTGGGGGGACATTTTTTTTGTTTGGAGGACTTCTAAACATTGCCTATTGGAGTAAGCTTTAAACTAAAAAGAAAAAAAAACAAGAAAGGATAATACAATGATAACAAACCGTCTGCACTCTACTGTGGGGAAATTTTCACTCTACTGTGGGGAAATTTTCACCATCCACAAAAGAAACACCACAGTATGGCCCTGAGGAGGATTTGAGCACGATTGGTTCGGTACACATACTGATTAATTGAGATAATAATACACAAGAAATTTATTTTAAATTTCTTAAAAATGTTGCTGCTGTGGAAGGATTCTTTCCTTTAGCTGTTTCTTCATTCAATCTTTTTTCTTCATTGTTTAGATTTCTTCTTCTTCTTCATAGTCATGTAGATTGTCATCGTAGTCGTCATTGACAACGATTAGTGGTGGCAGATCATTGGGATTCAACTTGTACTGATCTTGGCGTGCAAATTCAGGGTCACATTTTCCACAATGTAATGTAACTTCATTTTTATTAAATCTTCTTGTGAAGTCAATGATACTATTACGGTTCATATTGGAAAATTCACCTTTTTCTATCTGATTATTTGATGTAATGTCACACACAATAAGAATCACTTTCTGTAACAGCCAAATAAAAATCAGTAGGCTTATAATTATTACTACCATTGTCCTCACAACGATGACACAGGGACCATACTCTCTTCATGTTTTTACAATTGAAACGTGTTCCAAATTCTTCTTCCCAATACAATTTAAATCCACGATGATACCAATCCCTTTGAAATAAAATTAAGTCACGTTTAGGGTTTTTTCCAATCATGCCAGGGTAAGTATTTTCCCATTGATCAAACTTATCAAAATGGAAATTGGAGCATAGATATCCACTAGGATGAAAGTCACAAGTCTCTTCAAGACAGGTATTACAGTCCTTAATCTGTACACCATATCCTTTATGCAATTTACACGGATTGCATAAGCTACAGTTTTCCTTGTAGTTATCAACTGTAGTGCAGTTCTCACATGATGACCAGCTGCCCAATGTATATAAACATAGCGAATATGTATGATACATTTTTTTGATGTTGTCCGTCGCACTGCCAAAAAGAAACTGACTCATAATCAATAAAAAAAACATTGTCTTCTAGGAGAAGGAGGAGGATTAATCGAATATCGTCACAAAAAAAATTTTCTCATTGTTTTATAGAATGAATTTATAAGTAGTGGTTAAAAGCAGTATCACCATGTCATTTTGTTTCGTTTCAATTAATATGTCAACAAATTGAGTAAATGCATTTGATTCACAGCGCATAAGCTTCATACAATAGTCCAAAGATGGGGAATCAGTTCCCATTATGCTGTTAAGCATTTCTAGAGAAATTATTTTCCGTTGAAGAGATAATTCCAGATAGTCATCATCTAAGACTTAAATTTTTCCAATTTTACTAGATTCCGTAAGATCTTCTGTTTCTCAAATACAATCATTTTCGTTCTTGATACTCCCACTACCAACTATAGACTAAAATAAAAATTGCAAGTTTCTACTTTGTGCACACTCTCAATGCCTATTGCTCACCCCTACTAGGGAGAAAGTGGAGTAAACGATCATCTAGAGTGTCTAATAAAAAAAAAATTCTAAAAAAGAAAAACATTTGTATTGACAGAAATGTAATAAAAGAATATATTTTCACTCTCTTCGCGTTAAGTGAGTCAATCCATTTTCCTCAATGTGCTTCATGATAACATTCAACCCATGTTGTAGTCGTGATAAATGCTTTTTATTCACTTTTGCGGCAAAAAATAATTGTTCCTCCGACTTAAATTTACTCTATGATATAACATATCTACCAAACATCTCATCCCACTCAAATGTTACTCGGGAATCTTTTCCAATTTTAACTGCTAAATTGGGAGCCCTTGTCTTCACAACGTCACTGTCAGCTCCTTCGAGGTTTAATAGTGTAAAACTACTCATTATCACAATATTTGAATGTTTATTTTTTCAATTTGAAACAATTTATACTAAACAAATTCAACTTATTGACTGAGATACTAACTCAGTATCAGGTTTTTATATCCACGCTCAATGTCAGAGTAAATGTGTCAACGCCTATAATCATGCTAAAATGAAGAATCACGGCTAACATTAAAACATCCATAACAGCCTAAAAAACATTAAAATCCATATATCCATACAATAAATAATCTATACAAAAAAAAACATCAAATAAAACACCAACTATATAACAATACATATAATCAGTCATAAAGTAACACACATAATCATCCATATATCAAAAAACAAAACCATCCCTACAATAACAATCAGACTTCCATACAATAAAACATCAAATATATCACCAATACAATGAACAATAAAAATCCGTAAACATAAAACATCCATACAATAAACTACCAATACATTGGGGTACTGTCCACTCTCTTTCATTGACCCAATTAAGGGTTACTGTCCACTCTCTTTAATTGACACAGTACGGGGGTACTGCCCCCTTGGAATTACTGCCCCGTTGAAATGACTGCCCGTTGGAATGACTCCCCCTTTGGAATGCGAGGGGACTGCCCCGTTGGAGATATTAATACAACACTACTATTAGCATGAACACAGTGCATTTTGAATTAATCTTAAGGCACCATTAGTTGTAAACATAATGGGCAAATGGGAGGGTGGGCGTGGGAGGGGGAATAGTTGCCCTCCAATCATTTTCGACTATTAAAAAGGGCATTTACCCTTTCTATTGTCAATCGAATGAGCCCTTTCAGAAGTTCTTAAGACAAATCCTGCAATACAAAGTGCCCGAGTTTATACAAAAAAAAAATAATACATTGTACCCACATCGATCTCTACTATAAAAATGTCAAGCCTTCCAATCATTTTCGACTATTAAAAAGGGCACTAGCCCTTTTAATTTACAATCGAATGGGCCCTTTTTGAAGCTTCTACTACGACGCTTTCTGTATAAACCCTATATGCCCCAGGGCATAACTTACAACCTTTGACCTGAGCGCTTTGAAGGGTTTGTCATCCTCAAAGACATAATTTCCAGACCTTTCATCTACGTTGAACAAAATGGCTATCTAAAAATTTTAATTGGATGTGTTTGGGAAAATGGTGGGCGTGAGATGGGGGTTACTTGCCATCCAATCACTGTCGACTATTAAAAATGACACTAACCATTTCAATTTCCAATCGAATGATTGCTATTTGAAGTTTCTACGACAACACTTTCTATAAGAAAAAATCTTATATGCCCCCATGGCATAAATTGCAACCCTTGCCCTGAGGGCTGTGGGGGGGGGGGGGGGGGTCGTCCACAAAAAATTAATTTCGAGACTTTTTAACTACGTCGAACAAAATGGCTATCTAAAAATTTTGATTGGTTGTGTTTAGAGAAATGGCGGAAGTGAGAGGGGTGTTAGTTATCCTCCAATCACTTTTTACTTTTGAAAAGGGCACACGCCCTTCTAATTTCCAATCGAATGAGCCCTTTCTGAAGTTTCTACAACATTACTATCTATAAAAACCTTACATACCCCCAGGGCATAACTTTTCACCCTTGCCCCGAGCGCTCTGAGGGGGTTATCATCCTCAAAGGCCTAATTTCTAAGACTTTTAACTACTTTGAACAAAATGGTTATCTAAAAATTTTGATTGGATGTGTTGGGGGGAAAGATGGGCGTGAGAGAGGGGTTAGTTGCCCTCAAATCAGTTTTGACTATTAAAAAGGGCACTAGCCCTTCGAATTTCCAATCGAATGAGCCCTTTTTCAAGATTCAACGACAAAGCTTTCAATAAAAACCTCATATGCCCCAGGGCATAACTTACAACCATTACCCTGTGAGCTATGGGGGAGAGTGTCATCCTCAAAGACCTAATTTCCAGAACTTTCAACTACCTTGAACAAAATGGCTATCTCAAAATTTTGATTTGATGTGTTTGGGGAAAAAACGGGCGAGAAAGGGGGGGGGTTAGTTGCCCTCCAATCACTTTCGACTATTAAAAAGGCCACAAGCCCTTTGAATTTCCAATCCAACGAGCATTTTTTGATGTTTTTACGACAACGCTTTCTATAAAAACCTTAAATGCCGCCAAGGCATAACTTACAACCTTTACCCTGAGGGCTGTGGGGGAGTGTCCTCCTCAAAAACATAATTTCTATCGTGAAATCAACTACACTGAGCAAAAAGGCTATCTCAAAATTTTGATTACATATGTTTGGGGAAATAGTGGGCGTGGAAGGGGTGTTGGTTGCCTTCCAATCACTTTCGACTACTAAAAAGGGCACAAGCCACTCCAATTTCCAATTTAATGAGCCCTTTTTAGTTTCTACGACAACTGCTTCGATACGAAGTACCTTGGTCTAAGACCCAAAAAAAAATACATTGTGCCAACATCGTTCTTCACTTAGGCAGCGCTGCCTATGACTAAAATTTTTTGCGCTGATTGTAGTTCCAGATAGCCCAGAGTTACCTAAGGTCGTGAATGTCCTTTTTTGAAACTTCATTATAATTGGCAATAAGTTTCAGAAAAAAATTCAGGGATTTTAGTATTATTATATATTTAATACTGAAAAATGGCTGTTCAATGCGAGAAATGTTGGATGTCGTATCCGAAAAGATTGAGTAGAAGCTGGCTTGACAGATTATTTCAAGTATTATGCTGGTTCATTCGTATTCCCGCCAGTTAATGATACTATTCTGGGAATTTTTCTTATGTATCTGTTGTTTTTGAAGATGCGGTAGTTTGATGCGTCTTTGAAGTTGTGTCGCGAATAGCATCTTTAAATTTTAGAAGTTCCCTGAAATTCCCTTCTTTGGACAATCCTGCCCCATAATCCAATATATTATCATCGCAATGCACTTCTCAAAGCAATGTTTGTCCCCCCCCCCCCAAAAAAAGTATTGTTTTAATAATAGATCATATCCTTGATCTATTTTCCTCCGCTTGCTGAAATCTTAAATTATGCCAGTATGCTTTTCATTCTCAATGTCCTCTCTGTTTCGGAAAAAGCACCCAGGTTCAGGTTTTTCAGGTTCAGACTATTTTATTTATAAACTAAATACAACTACAATATGGGTATGCCCGGCTGAGAGTCTAGCACGTATTACCAGGCAACCAATAACAAATAAAAACAACAAAAACATAATATTTAACTGTATTTGTACATAATCACACTCTTTTGTAAATAAATACAAAAAAAAAATGAAAAATGTATGACTTACCAAGCATCACCCCAAGCCAGCAGCCAAATGGAGAACAAACTAAAACAAAACACCAAAAATAGTGAAGTGAAGCCGTGGGGAAACCCTACCAATAGAATGTGCCAGTGGGAAAACCCTAACTGAATAAAAAAAAAAATAATAATAATAATTAAAATGATCAAAGGGTTAGTAAAAAAGTTTTTAAATGACCCCGCAGTGTACCAACAGAAAGACCAATATTAAGACCCGGCCCATGCACATTCCAAAGTTTGGTTATGCAGTGCCTGAGTGACAACCTCGATCTCTCAGTGCACGCTCGGGGTTCAACATACTTAGAAGATCCCGTCGTTCCATAATCGTGCTCACATTGGTTAAATAGATCCATAGCATAGAAAATTTTCGGTAGAATTTTAGCAAAATACTTAACACAAAACATCAAGCCATGAAAAGATAATAATAATACCACTGGTAATATATTAAGGAAAGAATATATACTTTTATTTGGTGATTTTGAGGGTAGGGATATTTGGGAGGGGATGAAAGTTTTCGGGATACGCAGTGCTTTATTTTGCTGCCTTTGAAGTGGTTTTATTTGGGTTTTAAATATACTCAGAAAAATCAGGGGACAATAACTCAGATAAGAATGGACTAGGGCAAAATATACCGATCTCATTGCATGAAAAGGTGGAATAAATTTCAAATGCCGGAATATTCCAACATTCCTTCCCAACTTCATCCGCAATTTAGCAATGTGTTCCTTCCAACTCATATTCTGATCAACTAGCACACCTAAATATCTCATAGTAGATACACGCTCTAAATAAGTATATTCATCAATGGGTAGTCTACTAAGTTCAGGTAAAGACTGGTCAGTACGAGAGAAAATCATGAACTTGGTTTTTGACATATTAACTGATAATTTATTTGCACTAAACCAAGTTTCTATCCTCTCGAAAGCTGCCAACATATTCTTCTTAAACGACATTTCATCAGCACCGCTCACTGTGCAGGCCGTATCATCAGCGAATAGGACATTTAGCCCGAGATCATCCAGGGCCCTGTTGATGTTGTTAACATAAACCAGAAAGAGTAGAGGTCCAAGTTTGGACCCTTGAGGAACACCGACTTGACCAGTGATACCAAGTAGTGAAGAGGTAGAATTTTCACTATCCACAAACTGACTGCGCCAAGTTAAATATGAGTCAATCAGAGAATTTTTAGGTCCATTTATACCATAATTTTCCAGTTTACGAGACAAAATTGTATGACAAATAGTATCGAACGCTTTTTTTATATCTATAAATATAGTAGCTGGAATATCTTTTTTATCCAAAGTGTCGTGTATAAGCTGTGTGAGTTTCAGAATCGCATGTTCAGAGCTATGACCCTTCCTAAACCCAAACTGAAGGTCATTAAAACATCCTCTCTTATCAAAAAACTTCACTATGCAGTTGTAAAGACATCGTTCAATTACTTTTGCGAATGAAGATAGGATCGAGATTGGCCTGTAGTTTGTTGGATCTTTCACGTCATCACCCTTATGCAGGGCTAAAACACGTGCAGACTTTAAGCAAGCTGGGAAACGTCCACTTGAAAAACATAGGTTGATAACATGAACCAAAAATTCTGTAACATCAGGCATTATCCGTTTTAAAAGGCTTGTCGACGAGCCATCCGTACCTTCCGACGACCCATTCTTCAGTTGGTATATAACTTGAAGTAATTCGTCCGCTGAAACCGGCGTTAGGAAAAGAGAGCAATCCGATGGAGGCGGCATGTAGATAGAATATGCAGAATCGGGTAAACTTCGAGTTGGTGCCTCAAGCGAAGTTACGTGACCAGAATTAGCGAAGAGCTCATTTAGGACACCAACAACATTTCACTTTCCTTTAACAATTTTCTTGTCTTTTGGTGATAATATCTCTTCCGGAAGGTTTTCATTTTCTTTTTCCCAAGGCATTCATTAAAAACCAACTAAGTCTTTTTCGGGGACCCTTCAGCATTTTGAAATTCATGAAGATAGTATGACTGCTTTGCTTGTCGCAGTAGCTCTGTCAAACAATTTCTGTACTGCCAAAATTTGGCCTTATTTGCATGTGCAGGATCTGCCATGAATTTCCTGAAGAGGTTATTTTTGGTATGGATAGAGGACAGAGCAGCAGCTGTAATCCATGGTTTCTTTGGTTTAATATAACGCCTAGCTTGCCGGCTTGATGAAGGACATGCCTTATTAATTAATATTTCAAACTGGTTGATGAAGTATTCAGTAGCTTTGTCCACGTCGTCACATTCTAAGCAGGGGACCGGTCAACTTGGGACAGTAAACTTGTTAGCTTATCAATCGAAGCAGCGTCCAGTCTTCTTGACCTCAATGAAGAGAGTTCAGGGGAGGGGCCCGTTTGAAGGTCGCACAGGATCATAAAATGGTCAGAAGTATCTTCAAGTATAACGTTACAACCAAGTGTCTCGAAATTTGTGAAAATATTGTCAATTAACGACGCTGATGACTCCATGATTCTCGTCGGGATCCGGCATGTTGGAAGCAAACTCGCGGACATACAAATAGTTACAAAGTCAACGGCAACATTATTCGAAAGCATTGAATTCACATCCCCTATGTACATTACTAATATCAATATTAAAATCACCCAACATCATTAACTTACACTTTCCTTGGGTCATCAGCAAGCTAAGTTCATCGAACTTTTCTACAAATTGTTTAGCAGCCGAACTCGGTGGCCTATATAGGACGCAACATAATACTTTCGAAGGACTTAAATCTATCTCAATAGCAAAAAATTCAAATGACATTTCTTCATAAAGGTAATCATAATCATTCACTTCTCTTACAGGTATACTATCATTTACAAAAAAAGCCAACCCTCCTCTCTGTCTACCTATTCTATGTTTAAACAACGACTTATACCCATTTATATGAGCCAGCTCAGAAGATTACTCATTTAAAAATGTTTCACATGCACCAAAAACATCAATCTTATGGTCGGGAAGCAATAGTGAAATGTGCTCTAAACTACTCATAAGTCCACAACAATTTAGAAATGCTGTTCTCAGACACTTCTTTGTTGGTTTACTCATAATCATTCCTAGAGAAAGGTATTTGTTCGTGGGTAAATTATTAATAAAATAATCATAAGTGTTTTCATCCTCTCTATCAATGCATGAAAGAATATGTGATAAATTCAAGGGTCTCCCCTCCAACTCACTCAACCTATCACGAGTTCTACCACAGCCACCACCATTCAAATTAGAAAAAAATTACTCACCCGTATCTCCACTTGGCGTTGGCCAAACAGCACTTTTTCAAGCCATATGTTACTAAATGATGGCACCATCAAGCCGAAGTTAAAACATCGATTAAACCTGATAATCATCTTTTATAGGAGACCCCTAAACTGCTCTCTTTGGTATCAGCATCCCGTAAGCCGTGAAGAAAAAAAATGACACGTCAGTGCTACTCATTCAAAAAAAAGATTTTTCTTGTCGTTTAAAAAGGGGGGGGGGAGTTCAAGCTTCTATGTATAGTTTTCGACAGTGACGACTCCAGTGGTTTACTTTTCATTTGGATCGGAAACCGTTTTTGATGAGTTTAAGGCTCTTTTTTTAATATTCACGTATATCAGCTAAAAATTAATGGTAATTTTTTCTCATATGACAGTTTTTTGAAAACACAGTTTCAGGCTTTTGATTGCTATGGGCTGTGGTTTGCTCTTTATCCGGTTATAGCTATCGCTGAAACTACGAAAGTCATATTTCTGAAGAATGCAGGAAAATAGTTTACGAGTTTTGGTACATAGTTGTAGCAGAGCAACTTATTTTCACTTCATCTGTCCGAACAACCCTCCACTACTTCATTGATAACAAAAAATTTTATTTCGATTGTCTGGATGAATTAATTTTTTACCGAATAAGGCTTCTATATACTATAGTAGCTTTAGGAAGAGTGTAAGAAATATTTGGTCATGTTCTGTGATGTGATGAAAAATCATTCTTCCAACCTCAGGTATTCTTTGGTAAAACTTTCAATAGTTTTCATCCACCAACGGCTATCCAAGCCTGCTATCACTTCTAGGTTCCAGCAATAGAATCACTAAGCATAAATGACCAGACAGAGGATGCTTAAAAGTAAAAGATACTGACTTTTCGTACAGAGTCAGACTCTCATTAAATCAGATCCAACTTGGTTTTGGATTTGAGTTTACAATCAAAAAGATGTTAATGGTTCAAACTGGCCTTGGTTCTTGAACGATTCTCACTAGTTTTGTTTCTTCACCGATACACTAGGTGAATTTTTTGAACTCTAAAACTGAAAAATAAAATGGCTAATGAAACCGTTGTGGTTTCACCATCTTGAATAGGGTTTTCAGTTCCAAATGGATTGCTTCTAAAAATTTGAAGCCATCCTTAAGAAGGATTTGTGTTCATAGCAAAAATGTGGCCATTATCTTAATGTGTTGAAGTATCAAAGAAGTTACACTTCATAAACTCAATTAAAGCATCATATTTAGTGGAGGTATGAATATTCCTGTGGCAAATTATATCTGCATTCTTTTGTTAATATATATCTCTGCCCATTCTCAGCGCTCCAGCCATCCAGTGGGTAGTTTTCTTCACGGAACGATGAGAAGTGCAAAAATGACTGTAGTTATGTGGATTTTGCCTTTCTTATAGCATGTTTTTGTAGATAAATTTTCTATTGGCTCATGACTTTTGTTGATCATTATCATTTTAATGGGGATCCAAAGTTCTTGAAACCAGAAAACAAATCATTTTCCCTTAGTGATATGTTATCTGCCTTGCCACCGACCTTTCTTTACTTTCTAAAGGATGAGATAGTACTGGCAAACAGTTTAGTGAATATTTCCAGAAAATTTTATGGGGAAACTCTGCTAAAAACATGCTTTTTGCTTTGGAGTTGCTTTTGCATTAGGCTAAAAGATTTATGGGATGAATACTTTATATTGCCAGATACAGAGTTTTTGCTCCTCAGGTTTTATTAGTCAGTATTTCCATGTAATTTTTTCTGTTCATTTTTTAAACGGACTGAATATCAACCTTGCGAACATCGTAAAACAACATGTGTGGTTAATTTATAGCCCAATTTCCAGCACCAAATAATGCCCCGTGGTATAATGTCGATTAGAAAATCGGTAAGTTAAATTCAAGATTTGGCAACGGCACTAATCGTGTATTGGATTGGCGCTGTGTTTCACTTTAACAAGTTTCAACAAGTTCAATTGGTAAGAGAATCCTCAATATTTTAAGATACTTCTGAATTTGCCTAGACTTTCAAAGAATGGCTCTGCAGCATAGGTTAGCCCTATCCCAAGAAGGTGTTTCCAAGGGTATAGACTAGGCCCCATTTAAGGATTTTTTAAATTGGCCTAATTTGCTAGCCTAGTTAAAAGATAAACATAGGAATACTTGTTCTGGTAATGAAGATTTTTCTTGTGAAGGAAACACTATTATAATCAAAGAGCAGTAATGTTTAATTCCTCATTTACCACATTTTCTAAATAGGCCTAAATGGCATAGGCTAGGTGGTAAATTTCTAGGTGGCATTATAATTGGTAAATATTTCACAGTTCATATTATTGACTTACAAATAAAGTAAACATTACACTTGATGCCTTTTTTACACTCTTTCCAAATATAGTAATCATTTTTGTCACAAATAAATTTACCCCCACCCCTATAGCCTATGGGATACCACCAGATGGCTAATTTGAGGTAAATATATACCAAATCATATTATTGAGTTAGGAATAAAGTGAATAGCCTACACCATTCAATGCCTTTTTTTATGCTGATTACAAATATAATAATCATTTCTATCAGAAATGAATTTTAGCCCCCCCCCCCATATATATGCCAATTCAGGGTATATATTTCTACATTCGGGGTGGGGGGGGGGTAAAGTTTAAAATTACCTCCCATTTAAATCAGAAATAAAATTTACCCCCCCCCCTAATGTAGAAATATATACACTGAATTGGCATATATTTGGGGGGTGTGGGGCTGAAATTTATTTTCAATAGAAATTTTTATTATATTTGTAATCAGCATAAAAAGGCATCAAATGGTGTATTCACTTTATTCCTAACTCAATAATATGATTTGGTATATAGGCTATTTACCTAATTTGACAGTGTATATAGGCCTATATACAAATCTTTAAATTAGCCAACTGGCCAACCAGTATTTTAAGCCTAGGAGTCCAGCTGGACAAAAGGAAACATATTAAGAAAACAATTCTTACTCCATAATATGTAGAATAACCCTAGTTAACACATTTTGCAGGAGAGAGCCTTTATCTTCACTTCTTTGCTTGTTCTTCTAGTTTTTCTAAGAAACCCATTACCTTAAATCGCACTTGCTAGCGATAGGACGAATCCTGTGTCCGCCAGCTTCAGTGATGATAGTTAATCATCATCTGTGGCGTCCCAAATGGTGCACCACGGTTTGTTGAGCCACTCCCTATCCACTGAGGACTTGAACGCATCCAGGCTGGTAGAGGTTACTGTTTTTTCACTAAGGGAGTTCCACAAGCTGACAACTCTATTTGAGAAGAACTTGTTCCTTAGTCTGGTGTTGGCTCGTTTTTGGAAAAGCTTTTGAGAATGACCACAAGTTCTGTTTGAATTGTCCAGTTGGAAAAGGCCAGGAATGGTATCCTCACCATTTAGAAGCTTGTATGCTGTTATCGCATCGCCTCGTTTGCTACGATATGTTAGAGATGGTATTCTAAGCTTACGGAGACGGGATGGATAAGGGACATCATAGAATTCTCTAATACATTTTGCTGCCCTCCTCTGGACTGATTCTAGAGCTGCTTTGTCTATCTTATTGATTGGGCATGCGATACACATTCCAAACTCTAGCCTTGGTCGAATTAGATTCTTGTATAGCTTGGTCATAACAGTTGGAGATCTACTAGTGAACGTTCTTTTGATTAAGCCAAGAGTCTGATTAGCCTTTGCAATAGTTGCTTGTGCATGAATATGAAATTTCAATTGGTCGTCTACCAGGACACCAAGATCTCTCTCCGCGTGGCTGCTGGAAATGGCATTTTGGGACCCATCCCTACAATCCATATGGTACTGAGTGTGTGGGTTTTTCTTCCCAAGGAGGAGAGTCTTGCATTTTGATGCGTTGAATTCAAGCCTCCAAATATTAGTCCAGTGAGTGAATGTATCGAGGTCCAGTTGGATCGACTTAATATTCTCCGCTGTGTCTGCACGACCAATAAGTTTCAAGTCATCAGTGTAGAGGCTTACTTTGTTATTTAGGATTTTTGGCACGTCATTTATATATATATTAAATAAAGTTGGACCCAAAACCGTGCCCTGGGGGACACCACTTCCAACAGCGGCCACCTCGGAGAAAAACGTCCTTCCATCCTCACCAAATACTTTAACCGTCTGTTTCCTATCTGTTAAGAACTGCATCACCCACTCAACCACACCACCACTCACCCCAATAGCTTGGAGCTTCATTCGAAGTCTTTTATGGCAGACTTTGTCAAACACCTTTGCCAAATCGAGTAGTATGATGTCGACTGGGAACCCCTGGTCTAGAAGATCGGTGATATAATTATAAGAATCAATCAAGTTTGTTTCAACTAACCGACCAGACCAAAAGCCATGCTGACATGATGAGAACAGTCTATTGGTTGTCAAGTGTTTCAGGATTGCAGTGTTAACAATCGCTTCTGGTAGAGTACCGACTGAAGTGGTGACACTGATTGGTTGGTAATGGCTTGTGTCTTCTTTGTGGCCACCCTTCTGTATGGGGGTTATGTGGGCCATGCGCCAATCCTGTGAGATACATTTTTCATCAAGGGGTTTCTGAAAAAGATGAGTGAGTGGGCCTGATAGTTCAACATGCAATTCTTTAAGAAGCCTTGAGTGTACACTATCAGGTCACAACGAATTATTTGGATTCGACTTTTTGAGGCGTGACTCTACATCTCCCCTCGTAACTGTACTGGGAGGCCGCGGGGTTATGAGGGTATAGGGAGGGGGGTCTGGAAGAGGGGCATTATCAGGTGGAGTAAATACAGATGTAAACTGCCTATTTACGGCATTGGCACTTTCTATTGGGTCATCTATTATACGGTCATTATCTTTAAGTCGCGTAACAGAGTGTCTACCAGGTTTATGGACTGAGGCATAATTCCAAAAGTGTTTTGGATTTAACTTGCTTGCTGCTGCTATAGAATTTCTTAGAGCCTATATATTCACAGAATATATACCCCACCCCCCTAATATGTAAATGTATACCTAGAATTGCATCCTCAATCTAAATATAACATCCATTTGCATCACAAATGAACTTTACTCCTATATTAGCCATGTGGTGGATGTCCCCCCTATATAGCCTACCAATTCAGGGTGTATATTTGCACATTCGTGGGGGGGGGGGGGTTGGTAAAGTTTTTTTCTCATGCAAATGAGAGGTAAGTTTAAACTTTGGTAAAATTCTATTTTAGCTAATTTTGGCTGTCTTGGAGTGGGGTTAGGTTTGGAAAATGAAACTTTCAGGGATGGGTCTACTGGCTAAAGTATGTAATGAGAAGGTATTTTGAAGTACCTACCTTTTTAAATATTTACCAAATCATATTATTGAGTTACAACTAAAGTGAATAGGACCTATACCACTAACCTATACCACTTAATTCCTTTTTTGATGCTCATTATGAATATAATTATTATTTTTGTCAGAAATGAATTTTAGCCCCCACCCCTATATATACCAATTCAGGGTATATATTTGCACATTAGGAGGGTGGGGGTAATTTCATTACTGATATAAATGAGAGGTAAGTTTAAACTCCCCCCCCCTCTAATGTGCAAATATATACCCGGAATTGGTATATATAGGGGTGGGGGCTAAAATTCATTTCCAATAAAAATAAATAATATATTCATAAGGAGCATAAAAAAGGCATTGAGTGGTATATTCAGTTTAGTTGTAACTCAATAATATGATTTGGTAAATATTTACCCCTAGCTCCATTCCTTCTCCCTCTAGAGGGTCCTGAAATTTGCCTACATGACAGGTCTATACCCATGGAAATTTTGATAAAACAACATTTTACCTTAATTTTCAGTTATCAGTTTCTTTTTCTCTGGCTTTAGCTCTGAAAATGTAATTTCAGTTATTTGAGTAGAATTTTAAGCCATGTCAAAGTTTTTTTTCAAAATCTAGAAAATGTATTTGCCTCTCTTTAAAACCCTATAAATTGTGATTAAACAAAGTTTTACTGCTGAAAACAATTTTGTTGTTCTTTATTTAAGCAGAAGATCTATTTTGCAAAGTATCACTTCTATAACTCACAGATTTTTATAAGTCATCAAAGGTCAGGACCCTCTAGAGCAAGAAGGAGTGGAAGTAGGTACTTCAAAATACCTTCCTGGGAGATTCCTAACCTAACCCTTTTCCAAGATAGTCCAAAGTAGCTAAAGTAGAATTTTACCTAAACTTTACCCCCAACCCCCTAATGTGCAAATATGATACTTGTATTCTGGTGCTAATTACATCTTAAGCCCTTAAAGGGGCCCCAAAGGTATTTCATTTTTGTAACCACACAAAGAAGTGAATTTAAGCATGAAGTAATTGTAGATATGGATTGTAGATTTTAAGCCATTGCAACATGGATAGATACCCTTGAACAAACATCTGATGCTGATATCAACCAGGACTTGCTGAATAGGCTTGTAGTCTCACAGGTATAGGCTTTGAAAATTGATCTCAATAACCATTTAGAGAACAAAATGAAGCAGTTGATAGTCAAAGATAGAGGCAGGCAGAGACACAAGCTGAACCTTGTTGTGCTTGGAGTGCCAGGAAACTAAGATGATGGTCAATTTATCCAGCAGTATTTGTCCCAAGATTATAACCTCCCAAACCTTTCGATCATAAATCCCCATTGCTTAGCTAACCCAAATAGTCCAACTAACTCAAACTCACCCATCATTTTATCAGTTGTGAACCTTACAATAACAAAACAAATTCTTCAGAAGTCATATGAAACAAGAGGAACTGGCAGAATTCAGTTAAGAAATGACATATCCAAAGCAGACAGGATTAAAAAAGCAAAGCTGTATGAAGAGATCCAAGCTTGGTGAGCAAATGGTGGGACAGATATTATGATTTGGTGTGGCAAAATAATATCAAAAAACTTTGTGCCTCCTACTCCTCCAATTCAGATGGAAATTTAAGTGACCATTTGTCTTCTAGTGCATTATTAAATGTAAATGATACTTTTGCTAGCAGGGAGCTTGACAACAGTTTTTACAGTGCTAAATCTGAACAATCTAATGGGGAGTTGGACAATAGTTTTTATAGTAATAAACCTGAACAAACCATTGAGTCACCAAGTTCTAAAAGATCATCAACCCCCCCCCTGATAGTACAATCTGTGAGAACATTAATTGCCTTAATGTTATCTTCAGCAATGTAAGTTTCAAGAAATTAAGTGTGTTGTTGTGTCAGGCACTTCAGACATTTACACCTTATGTGAAGTGAAACCTAAAAGGACTACTATTCCTCTGACAGGTAACAGATACCTGGATACAAAATTGTTAGCAACCTATCAAAGCAGGAAGGAAGGGGAATTGTCCTATGCATCCTAGAAACTTTCAGGGTAGGAAATATTGATTATGAGCTTTATTTAGAACAAGTGTGGATATCAATAAACCCCCCTGGTGAACCAATTCATATTGGTACAATTTACAGATGTCCAAGTTCCCCTAATTTAGAGAAGTCCCTCTATGAAGTTGTAAAATCAATTGAAAGAAAAGTTGCACTGACAGGAAACCTTCTCATAGTTGAGGATTTTAGCCTACTTTGTATTCAATGGACAGATGGCTGCAGCTACTCTGGACAGAAATCAGTTGAAACATTTCTTGAGTGCCTAGCAAACAATTCACTTTACCAAGCTGTAAACTTTCCAATTAGGTACCAGGGTGGTCAGCTATTTGACCTTGTAATAGTAAGCAATCATGAAGCATTATTAAATATAGTCCCACTACCACCTTTGGGGCAAGCAACCACACTGCTATACAATGCTCTCTTAGAATGTACCCTGAAAAATAAGTTTTTTCAAAACATGTGTTTAGAGGTTACTGTCTAGTGAGGCAAGAGTTGGCAGGGTGTGATTGGTCCTTTATCACTGAGAATGATGTTTACAAATCATGGAATATGGTACTGAAAATACTGCTAAAGGTCTCAGAGAAAAATACTACAGTAAGATTACCTCAAAACTTAAAACACTGCCATTTGTGAAAAAAAATAAGTAGAGCAAGGAATCATAGGCAGCGCAATAGCACTGCCTAAGTAAAGAACAATGGAGACACAATGTATCGTTTTTTTTTTTTTTTAGACCAGGGCACTTTGTATTGCAGGAGTTCTCATAGAGACTTCAAAAAGTGCTCATTTGATTGGAAATTAGAAGGGCTTGTGCCCTTTTTAATAGCCAAAAGTGATTGGAAGGCAACTAACACCCCTTCCATGCACACCATTTTCGCAAACACTTCCAATCAAAATTTTGAGATGGCCATTTTGTTCAACATAGTTGAAAGATCCAGACCTTATGTCATTGAGGATGACCCCCCCCGCCAGAGCCCTCAGGGCAAGGGTTTTAAGTTATGCCCTGGGGGTATATCAGGTTTATATAGAAAGGGTGAGTGTAGAAACTTCAAAAAGGGCTCATTCAATTCCCCAAACACATCCAATCAAAATTTTGAGATAACAATTTTGTTCAACATTGTTAAGAGTTCTGGAAATTAGGTCTTTGCAGATGACAACCCCCACAGCCCTCAGGGCAAGGGATGTAAGTTATGCCCTGGGGGCATATAAGTTTTTTTTTTATAGAAAGTACTGTCGTAGAAACTTCAAAAAGGACTCATTCGATTGGAAATTGAAAGTGCTAGTTCCCTTTTTAATAGTCAAAAGCGATGGGAGGGTAACTAACCCCACTCTTACGCCCACCATTTCCCCAAACAAATCCAATCTAAAATTCGAGATAGCCATTTTGTTCAACGTAGTTGAAAGGTGTGGAAATTATGTTTTTGAAGATGACAAACCCCCCATAGCCCCCAGGGCAAAGGTTGTAAGTTATACCCAGGGGGCATATAAGGTTTTTATTGAAAGTATTGTTATAGAAACTTCAAAAAGGATTTATTCAATTAGAAATTGAGAGGGTCAGTGTCCTTACTAATAGTCAAAATCAATTGGAGGGCAAATGCCTCCCCCCATGCCCATTATTTCTCTAAACACTTCCAATCAACATTTTGTTATAGCAATTTTGTTGCGCATTGTTGAAGGCATTAGTGTAACCCGGGGGGGGGGGACCGGAGCGCCCCCCCCCGCTCCCCGCAATTTATTTTCTTTTTTTTAAGTGCCAATATAGTAAGTTCCGAAATATTCACGCTTTTAAGTTATTTGCAACACCCATTCTTTTTTTCATTTCTTGTTAAATGGCTATCCATTTCTCCAGCAAGCTTATATCATTATTTTATCATCAAACGTGCAATCGCCTCCTGTAATCAAACAAGATGTCAAGGAATTTTTCTCACTATTTAACCCCCGCAGCTATAAGCACTAGCTTCTCTGCAATGAATGAATTGCAATAAGGAATCGGACTAAGAGGCAATAGTTCATTCAAAGTTTCAAACACTGCTATAATTCCAGTGTAAGGTAAGCATTGAAATGGAAAGGTCACGTGAGAGGAAAGAAAGAAAATTACCTTACATTGCATGTCCAGCAAGATAAGGTGGTGTTGAGCCTCCTGTAGAAATCTCACTGGTGGTGTTTCAAGGTTATGATTTGAAATCCCAGTTCAGGCTCCATTCGGCGTTGGCCCAGTCTTGATCAAGTCCTTTCTTGAAGGCATCTAGAGTTTTAGATTGGACGGTGGCTTCGGATAGGCTGTTCCAGAGTGGGACGGAACAGACTGAGAAGAACTGTTGGCGCTCTTGCTTGATGCAACAGGGGGCCTGCAGCTTCTTGGTGTGTCCTCTTGTGGAAGTTGAGAAGGACGGGGAAAAGACATGACTTAATTGGTCATTTTCTAGCAACTTACGAGTTGCTATTACGTCTCCTCTTTTTCTACGGTATACTAAGGTAGGGAGTTTGAGTAAGGTGAGACGTTCCTTGTAAGATTTGTCTTGGAATGCAGAGATAAGCTTAGTTGCTCTTCTTTGGACACTCTCAAGTTCTTTCACATCCATCTTATAGTACAGAGATGCTAGGATCATGCCAATTTCCAGGTGAGGATGGACCATGGCTTTGTACAGTTTTGTAATCACTCCCGACTTCCTGGTGGTAAATGTTTGCTTTATGAGGCCAAGGGCTTGGTTTGCTTTTGCAACTTGAGCTCGTGTGTGGCAGTGAAACTTCAGCTCATTGTCAACAATAACCCCCAGGTCCTTCTCCTCACTGACTGCCTCAAGCTGGGCGTCTCCTATTTGATATGCAAGTTTTGGATTATTCCGTCCAAGATGTAGAATTACATTTTAAGGCATTGAACTGTAGACACCAATCCGATGACCATCTAGATAGTCTGTCCAGATCTTCTTGCATAGTTGACAGATTTAGGTCATCCTGGGCCAGTCCTAGGAGCTTACAGTCATCAGCATATAGTATCAAAGGATTCTTCAGGTTTGTTGTACAGTTATTGATATACATGCTGACAAGCCTAATTAGTTCTAGTTAGTTCTTGTAGTCAGATACTAATATGAAACTCGTGCTCTACTTGAAGAGCGGTTTCTTGAGTTTGATGTTTGTGGAAATCTCACCAGCTCTGCAGTAGCGGAACAAATCATCGGCCAATGCATTGCGTTCGGCTTAAAAATGGAGAAATTTGTGGGGGTTGGTTTTTATGTGGCCAGCAACATGTCAGGCTGCTATTCTGGTGCACAGGCAGAAATTAGGAAAACATTTCCGCATGTGATCTACACCCACTGTGCATGGCACAGCTTCAATTTGGCTTTATGTAAAACTAGTAGGGTAGGACTTGTTAGGTCAACCTTGGCTACTATACAGCAGATTATATAATTTTTATCATCCTCACCAAAAACAATGAAAATGCTTGGAGAAGCGGTCGCTGTCGTTTGTCCCGATATTCCTGTGAGACAGCTTGTGAAGTTGTGCGAAACGAGAAGGGTGGAGCGTCACGATTACATTATAGTTTTTATGTCTTTGTATTGTGCGATTATTTCCGTACTTGAGGAAATGGTTGGTAGCATATGGTGCGATACGAAAGTTATTTCAAAAGCGAATGCGTTGGTTTCAGCAGCAACCGAATTTAGTTTTATGTTCACGATGGCTATGCTAGAGTTTGTAAGTGCCATAATGCTCTCTGTCTCTAAGACGCTGCAAGCCAAAGATTTAGACTTAGTTGAGTGCTGTTGGGATATTAAGCTATGTTCTGATACTTTACTGCAGTCAAAACAAAATAATTTTGAATCAATTTTTCAGAAAGCTTACGAGCTTGCACAAGAGTTAAATATGGCTCCGGCTGTTCCAAGGTCTTTCTGCCAAAAGTCCATCAAGGTTTTTTATCGCGAGTCATTGTTCGAACCTTACTTTGCTTCACTTATTGAAGAACTTGATGAAAGATTTTTGCGCCATCGGAGGCATCTTTCAAAATCGGAAGGCTTTTGCCAGCTAACAGTAAGTCATTAAAAAACAATAAATTTGTGAACGCTGTTGCTGTTTACAAGGGATTTCACGGGGGTAGACGTGCACTCGAATGTGAGTTAGTCCGTTGGAAACAGAAGTGGCTCGGAATGTCTGAGAAACCATCAACTGTTGCTTCAATTCTTGTGTCATGCAATGAAAAATTTTTTCCATGCATTTGAAGGCTTTTGACGATTTTTCAGACATTACCAGTGACTTCCGCTTCTGCTAAGAAGAACTTTAGCTACCTTAAGTGATTAAAAACCTGTCTGCAGAGCTCCACGGGTAAGGAGTGCCTGAATGGACTATCTCACATGACCCTGAACCACGATATCCAGGTCGATGCTGACCAAGTTTTTGATCGATTTGAAGCCACAAAAGACCGGTGGCTGTTACTGTGAGAGGTTAAGTCGTCTTTCGTTGCTCGTTTCTTTAAGTTCAGTTAATTCTGTTTTTAAACTTTAATTGAGCTTCATCCTCTGTAAACAATGTTAATATCAATCCATTTCTTGCTTTCATGGCTGCTATATTAGGTAGATTGAGGCCTCCACCCCTCTAAAACCAAATTCTGGGTAATTGTCTTTGATATAATATTATTTTTATTTATTTGGTTCTCTAAAACAAGGGTCCCATAGGCAAATATAAGGAATAATGCACTTTTTTTTTTATATTTTCTAAATTCTGCCACTTCGTGGCAGTTCCAGAACATCTACTCGCCCAAAATAGAAGCTCTCACTGCTTCTAACTTTTTTTTTAATTCTGACTTTGTTGGCAAAATTTTGTCATCCATTCTCAAACAAAAAAAGTCTACAAAAATTAATGCTCATGACAAGTGTGTACTTTTCATTTCTTTACCTGGCTACCCCCCCCCCCCCATACCCCCCGCCTGAAATCTTGCACTATAGTAGATAATTTTCTTGCTCACATGACTGCTATAAAAAGGTAGACTGACGGCCCCCCCCAAAAATAAAATCCTGGATACGCCACTGGTTGAAGGGTCCAAAAATTATGTTTTTGAGTATGGTAACTCTCCTCCCCCCCCCCCCACACACACAGCCCTCAGGGCTAAGGTTGTAAGTTATGGCCTGGGGATATATAAGGTTTTTATAGAAAGGGATGTAGTGAAAAATTCAATAAGGGCTCATTCGATTGGAAGTTGAGAGGGTTATTGCCCTTTAATAGTCAAAATAATCAGAGGGAGAATCACCCCACCCAATCCATAATTTCCCCAAACACTTCCGATCAATATTTTGATATGGTCATTGTGTTCAATGTAGTTGAAAGGTCTGGAAATTATGTCTTTGAGGATGATATCCTCCTCCTCCATAGCCCTCAGAAGAAGGGTTGTAAGTTATGCCCTTGAGGCATATAAGTTTTTTTTTATTATAGAAAGTGTTGTCATAGTAGCTTCAAAAAGGGCTCATTCGATTGTAAATTGAGAGGACTAGTGCCCTTTTTATTAGTAAAAAGTGATCAGAGGGCAAATGTCCCCCCCCCCCAAGCCTATCATTTTTTCAAACACTTCCAATCAAAATTTTGAGATATCCAATTTGTTCAACGTAGTTAAAAGGCCTGGAAATTAGGTCTTTGAGATAACAAATCCCCCCAGCCCTCAGGGCAAGGGTTGTAAGTTATGCCCTGGAGGCATATAAGGTTTTTATAGAAAGTGTGGTCATATAAACTTTGTAGGGGACTCATTGGATTGGTAATCAGATGCTCTGGTGCTCTTTCTAAGAGTCAAAGTGATTGGAGCGCAGCAAAGCAAGTGATTGGAAAACGCTCATCATTTGCCTTAACATCTCCAATCAAAATTTGGAGATAACAATTTTATTCATTGCAGTTGAAGGTCTTGGAATTTATACCTGTGAGGAAAACCCCCCCCTCCCCCCTAAAGCTCTCAAGGAAAGGGTTTTAAGTTATGCCCTTGGGGCATATAAGGTTCTTATGAAAAGGGTGGTCGTATATGCTTTGGAGGGGACCCATTGGATTGGTAATCATAAGTTCTAGACCCTTTTTAAGAGTCAAAGTGATCAGAGTGTCACCCCCCCCTCCCCACACACAAACATGTTGTGTTTTCCTGATATGTATCCAATAGATATTTTGAGACAGTCCCTTTATTAAAAATAGTCCAATTATCATATAACAAGGCCTTTGAGGTTGAAACAAACCACCAGAGTCTGAGAGCAAGGGTTGTAAGTTATGCCCCTGGGGCATTTAAGGTTCTTATGAAAGGGATAGTTGTATAAGATTTAAGATTTATAGGCTCATTTGGTGGAAATTGGAAGTTCTAGGTCCCTTTTAAGAGTCAATAGTGTTGAAGGTCAAGAAGTACCCCCCCCCCCCCATTTACCCCTCTTTTCACCAAATGCATCTGATAGCAATGATGGCAAACCAATTTGCGATGGCATTTTTTTAAAAAAATAGTCCAAAGAACATATAATAATGCTTCCAGGGTTGACACAACCCCCCAGAGCCCTGGGGCAAGGGCTTTTAATTCATATCCTGGGGGCATATAAGGTTTTTATGGAATGGGTGGTTGTATTAAATTCAGATGGGTCTCATTTGATTTCAAATTGGAAGTTATAGTACCTGTTTTAAGAGTCACAGTGATTTCAGAGACCCCCCCCCCCCACGGCAATCATTTCCCATAACAAATATCCAAAGAAAGTTTTGAGACATCAATTTTTTCAGCATTTTTGAAAGGTTCAGTAATTATGCAGAACAATAGTTGTAGTAACAGTAGTAGCATTAGTAGCAGTATGCAAATAGAACCTTTTTTCAACATCTCCTTCAACACACAATGAAATTTCTAGCTTAATACCATCAACGGGTCCTGAAGCATTGCTGATACGTTTTCTGGACAACCTACATGGGTTTAGTGTGTTGCTTTATTTCAATACAGTTATAATATTGCCCAAAAATTTTCACCTTAATACCCTTTGGTTTATTAGTTGTAGTAGTAGCACCAGTAAATATAGTAGTAGCAGAAGGAGTACAGTTAATAGTAGTAGTCTTAGCTTTAGTAGCAGTAGTAGGAGTAATAGTAATAGTAGCATTAGTTGTAGGAGTAGAAGGATTAGCATTATGGGATTAGCAACACCCTCCACAACAGGCATTGTAAGTTTTAATTTTATACACAAAACTGTTGCTGATATGCCTAAGATATTGCTGATATGCCCTTTTGACAACCTGCATATGGATGGCAGGTTGTCATCCATAAAACAGAAATATCATCTGACAATTTCACCTTCATACCTTCATAGGTTGTGGATTTTGGACACTTTTTCCACAAAATAAGTTTTTCCAAAAAAGTAAAAAATTCCATTAAACTAAAAATTCACAAATATAGAATCAAATAATCTATCAAGCATAGAACTACCACAAATCAATATCTATAAATAAATGAAACCCAAAACAAACATAAATTGAAATAAATAATTGAGTCAAACTCAAAACGAGCAGAAATTAATATGAGTAAGGTTCAAAACCCCTATGCTTTCTAAAAGCCAGAATATAATTCGTACTTTACTGAAAAAATTCTTTTAAATGTTTTCACTTTATAACTTTAAGAAATAATAAATTAATTAAGGTTTTAAGGAATAAATATCAGCATATGGTATTAAACTGACAATGTACATTTTTTCAGTAAATTCATTTGAATTTTTTTCAGTAAAGTACAAATTGTATTCTGGCTTTTAGAAAGCTTAGAGGTTTTAAACCCTACTCATATTAATTTCTGGTCACTTTGAGTTTGACTCTGTTATTTATTTTAATTTCTGTTCGTTTTGGATTTTATTTATTTAGTGATATTGATTTGTGGTAGTTGTATGCTTGGTAGATTATTTGATTCTATTTTGTTCATTTTTGCTTTAATGGAGCTCTTTACTTAAAAAAAAATTATTTTGTGGAAAAAGTTTTTTTTTTAATTAATAAAAAGAAGAAGTTTTGGAGACTATATAAGCAGAATATACATAATAAGAATAACTACAAAAATATACCAAGGTACGAAAACAAGTGAGAAACCTATCCAGAAACCTATTTAAACAGTATGAGTAGGCTATAGCAGGAGCAAGCAAGTCAAATACGAAATGCTTTTGGAATTATGCCTCAGCCCATAAACCTGGCATACACTCGGTTACACAACTAAAGTGAATGACTGTGTAGTAGACAATCCAGAAGAAATTACTAATGCTGTGAATAGGCAGTTTACATCTGTATCTACTCTGCCTTATAATGCCCCTCTTCCGACCTCCCCTACCTATACCATCATAACCCCTATGCCCTCAATAGCTGTCAACAGGGTTGATGTAGAGACAAGCCTAAAAAAGTTGAATCCAAAATATGTATATATATATATATATATATATATATATATATATATATATATATATATATATATATATATATATATATATATATATATATATATATATATATATATATATATATATATATATATATATATATATATATATATATATATATATATATATATATATATATATATATATATATATATATATATATATATATATATATATATATATATATATATATATATATATAAATGATGTGCCAAAAATCCTTAATAGCAAAGTAAGCCTCTATGCTGATGATTCAAAACTTATAGGTTGTGCAGACACAGCAGAAAATATTGGGTCAACACAACTGGACCGTGATGTATTCACTCACTGGACTAATTTTTGGAAGCTTGAATTCAGTGCAGTAAAATGCAAGACTCTTCACCTGGGGAAGAAAAACCCACACACTCAGTACCATCTGAATTGTGGTGATGGGTCTCGCAAAGCTATTTCCAGCAGCCATGCAGAGAGAGATCTTGGTGTCCTGGTAAATGACGAGTTGAATTTCCATATTCATGCAAAATTAACTATTGCAAAGGCTAATTAAAGACTTGGCTTAATCAAAAGAACGTTCACTAGCAGATCTCCAAATGTTATTACCAAGCTGTATAAGAGTCTAGTTCGACCAAGGCTAGAATTTGGATGTGTGTTGATGCCCAATCAACAAGACTGACCAAGTAGCAATGGAATCAGTCCAGAGGAGGGCAACAAAGTGTGTTAAAGCCCTCTGTGATGTCCCATATCCATCCCGTCTCTGCAAGCTCAGAATACCGTCTCTAACGTATAGACGCAAACCAGGCGATGTGATAACAGCAGACAAGCTTCTAAATGCTAAGTATTGGAGGTTTAAAGTGCGGGGTCACCACTTTTAAAGGCAAAAATGGCGCAAAGAGTTGTTATGCCACTTACTGGAGGGGGAGATCCCTCGTCGGCCTGGAATTAGTGGGATTTCCGTGGTTACTCCAACGGTTCCGTGTATATAAACGTGACCGGATGATCTATGGCCCCATTTAAAGCCAAAATTTACCGATAACATTTTTAGCTATCTCTTTTAGAATCTACATAAGTTAAAAGGTTAAAAGAGTACATAAAAACAAATCTTACTGTATTCACTACACTTTGTATAAAAGAACTGATTTAAAAAGGACTCTTTCTCCCAGCCCGATCTAATAGCCGCGTGCTGTGACATGGGGTACGAGGGTGGTAAATGAATCTTTCCAGCCAATCCTAGGACTTACTAATTTACTGGTCAACCTCCCTAACTGCGCAATTTCTTACATCGTAGTCTATTAAGCACGTACGCAATTAAGAGGGCCCAAAATGGCGTCAAAAAGTAAAAGTAAAATTAATATTTATTACTCGGGGAAGGAAAATAATTAAGGGGCCAAAAGAAATGAATCTGGGAGGGACATTTATCTGAATAAACTGGGACCAAGGGTTCCAACACCTCCCTCCTAAGATAAATGGCCCGCATCTCCGGTGGATTGGCTGGAAACTCAGACATAAAATAAATAACACCAAACTTAAAATCACTAAAGTTGTTTATCTTCTCTTCTACCAATGCCTGTGCTTCCTCTGCTTGGCTCTGGATCGGTCGTCCTCGACACGTCTCTACTGTAGGACCACCATGGTCTAGATTGTCTAACATCCACATTTGGTTTTCAAAGCTGACGTCCCCAAGATTCGTAGAAATTCATTGTGCACAGCACAATCAAAAACAAAAATTTTCTTGCTCTCACGAATTTATATTTGAGAGGAGCAGAGAATCAATTTCTGGCACATATGATGATGCCAGCCATCGTGAAAAATTGGCTGCACTAGCCTCTTGATTTCCATATGTGGAAACAACCCCACATCTCAATCAAAAAGTAAATTGCCCCTTGGCATAATTTCAAATAATCTAAGGCCGAAAATACAAAGGCCAGTGACAACGATAAGGGTACTGGGAATGAAGTAAAATTTTGCGCGAACCATGAATCGCCTTTTTTCTGGGTTCCCTCCCCTGGGATAATTAACTGAAGAATATACGTTGATGCTAATTGAAAATGAAATTTGGATACATCTCCCACTGAATACAATTTGCCGGAAATAATTGTCGGTTCCCATGAAGAATAATTACTATGAATAGGGTTACTGGACAAAGGTTTGGGTGAAGTATGAAGTGACTGTGCGAGAGTATCCCCCATGGACTCCAGATCAGAAAGGCAAGATCTCGGTAAAGGGATCACAACTTGTCCGCCAGTTGTGCATTTAGGAAAAGGACTATCTCTCGTGACTTCCTGGAGGGGATCTTCCCCAAGGGATTCCTCCCCCTCATAAAGGAACAAACCCTCTTTTGAGCTGATCAGACCAATATCTTATTCCTTTCCAAGTTTTTTCAATCCGAATCGACATTCAATATTTCCCAACTTTCCCCCTACCCGTTGTAGGTCATTCGTCTCTCGTTTGTAACCATCTTCTTTTATTCCCCATGGGTCTTTGACCTATTTTTCCCCCTTATTATCCATATTTTCAAGGCACAGCCCATCCAACATTTTTTTGTTTTTCGTCACTGTAGGCTGAATCTCCAAAATTTGTCTCTTTTTTACACTCCTCTTTTCATCTCTACTTTGCTCAATATTTTCATTCGCACAGAATAATAAATCATGTTAAATCTGGTTTGGACTCCAGTGTCCACCATCTTTGATTGCATCACTTCATTGTAGCTCCGTTTAATATCTCTTTTCTCTCTCTTAGTTTTCTTTTCTTTTGTAGTAGCATTAAATAAATCGTCATAAAATCTGAATTGGACTCCAGTGTCCATCTTTGACTGCCTTTCTCTATTGTAGTTCCGCTTAATATCTTTCTTCTCTCTTTTATTCTTTTTTATTCTTACCGCAGCAACAAACATTTCGTCATCAAATGAGAAGTGAATTCCGACATTTGGTTTTTCATATTCTACTAAAATTTCTCGAACTTTCCGAGGAAAAGCGCGTACAATAAATTTCGTCTCATTATTCTCTGGTACACTCAGCGTTTCATTTTGGCCTGTACTTGTTAGCGTCTCATATTCATTAAACGTGTTTTCAAGTTTTCTATTATTTGCAAATTTTCCTGAAAAATCAATTTTGCGCGTCTTATTCTCAATATTTTTTGGTCTTTTTACTTCCGCATCCCATTTTTGTGGATTATCAACATTTTGAACTTGCGTATCAAGTATTTCGTTTTTCCGACGGCGGCGCAGCCTCCCAATTTATTTTATGGGCCGGTCCACCTCCCCGCCTTGTCAATGAAGTAGCATATTCTTCCGTCGTAGTGTAATTTTGTGATTTTTCCTCTGTTAAAGAAGTCGCTTCTAACGATAGGAGATTTCCGATATCTCCAAAGTCTCCTCCTACTAAAACAACCCCTGCTAGCGTAGGTACTAAGCCTAATTTTATCGTTTTTCTCTGGACCGTACCGTCCTTCTTTGCAATTTCTATTCTTACCCAAGCAGACGGGCATGGGTGCTTGTCTCCATAATAACATAATGTTGTAATTTTATTTTTATGGTCTATCTCTGTTCTATTAATTAGGTCAGTTCGCACATAAGTTTGATCGCTGTAAGAATCAATTGCCATTTCAACTAATTCCCTGTTCAATTTTCCGTATATCTTATGCGATTCTGCAAATGCATAATTTTTTTCCCTATTATGGGTCATGGCCCAGGCTGTCGTTTTATGTGGTGTATGGTCATATGTATTTGGGCAGTTTCTTGCAAAATGCCCCGTGGTACCACAGTTCTAGCAAGTTAATCCTCCTTGCGCTGTGTTATAATGCCTATCTTTGTTATACTCTTTATTTTGAAATATGTCTATCTCCTAAATTTCCTCTCTTATTTCGGTCCACCTATTCGCCATTTCCGCCATTTCTTCGCTTGTTTTCGGTTTTTTTTCTTTCAAATATATTTTCAATTCTCTGTGGGTATTTTCTAAAAATTGTTCCATTACTGTTTTATTTACCACTTCCGTCAATTTTTCTTTTATTTCTTTCGGGGCTTCATATATTCTATAATTTTCTAACTCTAGCCATTTTAAACACATATCTTTCAATTTGTACCCGAATTCTTTATATGTTTCGATGTCTCGTTTTCTTTCGTTTCTAAACCTTCTTTGAAAGTGCTCGGGGGAGATTTAAAACTTTTTAAAAATTGTTGGTTTTAGTCTTTCAAAATCTCATGAGTAGTGCATTAGTAATGGTTTATTTGCAATTTGTGCTTTGTAGTTAAGGAGGTGCTGTATTCTTGTCACGCAATTTTCTCTCGGTAATCCGCTTAATTCCGCCGTTTTTTCAAAATTGTATATGTATAAATGTACATCTTCATTATCTTTCATTGGTTGAAGGTTTATTGCCTGCATTACCTCTATTGTAGACGATTTCTGAGGCTCTTGGGAATTCCTCCCTGCAATCATTTCCATTATGTATTTTCTTTCCTCTCTATCTGCCTCCTCCTTTTTTTCTTTGGCTACTCTATCTCTTTCTCTTTGTTCTCTATCTTCCTCCTCTTTTCGTACTCTGTCTAATATTTCATTCTCTATGAAATTTAAAAGTTGTTGCGTCATATCTATTTGAGTGCTTTTTCGTGAACTCCTGCTGGAAATTGAACTTCTACTACTTCTGCTACTTGGCCTACTCTGAATCTCACTGTCTTTATATTCTCTTAATTCATTTTCTGAGTCTGCTCGTTGCATAATATTTTCTTCTCTCCCCAACTCCCCTACTTTTTGTACCTTCTCTGAAGGGTGAGTTTGTTTTGTTATACCCGTTCTTTCATGTAATTAAATAAAAAAAAACAAGTTTTTTAAACTGAAAGTAAGGAGCGACATTAAAACTTGAAACGACCAGAAATTATTCCGTATATGAAAGGGGCTGTCCCCTCCTCAACGCTTCGCTCTTTACGCTAAAGTTTTTTTTTGTTTTAAAAAATAAAGTTATGAGACAAAGTCAAACTTTAGCGTAACGAGCGAGGCGTTGAGGAGGGGACAGCACCTTTCATATACGGAATAATTTCTGTTCGTTTTAAGTTTTAATGTCGCTCCTTACTTTCAGTTTAAAAAACTTGTTTTTTTTATTTAATTTCTGATCGTTTTTTTGTTAATGCAGCTTTTATTTTGGCTCACCGTCATTGAATAAGTAAACAAAATTTGCATAAACATTTTACTTTTCTTTTGCTAAATGGATGTCTCTAAATCTGGTTATGACGTAATTTACAAATTAACTGACGTAACTAAGTTCTATATTCGTATATTTTTCTTCTAGCAAAAAATACAAAGTTGCAGATATTTGCAGATATGAGCTGGAAACCTATGTAATAGGGTTTTCTGATATGCTGAATCTGACGGTGTGATTTTCATTAAAATTCTTTCACTTGTAGGGGATGTTTCCCCCCTCTTTAAAAAATCGAGTAAATTTTCTCAGGCTCGTAGCCTTTGATGAGTAATATTAAACTTAATAAAAATTTATATATTTAGAATCAGCATTTTAAACCCATTCTTTTGCTACATTTATTGACATCAAAATTTCGTTTTTAAAAGTTTTGATCACTATTGAGCCGTATCGCTTGTTTTTTTATTGTTATTTTTATTACGTATATGTTATTACGTATATGAGGGGGTTCTCCCCTTAGTCAATACCACGCTCTTTACGTTAAAAGTTAAAAACAAATTTTATTCACAAACCCCTGAATCACAAAGGCCGTTTAGTTAGAATAGATAGCTCTTTTGAAAGCACTAAAAAAAACTGTAGAGTAAAGAGCGAGGTATTGACTTGGGGGAGACCCCCCTCATATACGTTATAATTTCTGTTCGTTTTAAATTCTAATGTTGCTTCTTATTTTCAGTTGAAAACAACTTGTTTTTTTTTTAAATTTAATTTCTGATCGTTTTTTAAATAGTGCTTGGAAATCCGGCGCCCCCTTCATAGAAATTTCCCCTACGCCAAAGAAACTACCTCCACGGAAAGATTCTCCTGAGTAACCCCGTCTTCCAGCCCCATCCTCCAGAAAAAAATCCTTCCTGAAAATGTCTGTATACTCCCCAATAACCAATAAATAATGCTGGCAAGTTCGGCGCCCCCTTCATGGCAATTTCCGTTCCCCCATGAAAACTTCCTTCATGGACAGATCCTCCAACATAACCCCCGACCCCCCCCTCACGTCCAGAAAAAAACCCTCCTGAAAACGTCTGTATACTTCCCAATAACCAATACTAAATGTTAACATTGAGTAAAGTTCATAACTTTTAGCCCTCCCCCCGGGGACTTCGGGGGAGCAAGTCATCCTAAAAGGCATAGTAATCCTATTTTCGACCATGCTGAACTAAATGGCTATCTCAAAAGTTTGATCGGATGACTTTGGGAAAAAAATGAGCGTGGGAGGGGGCCTAGTTGCCCTCCATCTTTTTGGTCACTTAAAAAGGGCACTAGAGCTTTTAATTCCCGTTCCAATGAGCCTTCTCCCGGTATTCTAGGACCACTGGGTCGATACGATCACCCCTGGGAAAAAAAAAGAATAAACACGCATCCGTGATCTTTCTTCTGGCAAAAAATACAAAATTCCACATTTTTGTAGATAGGAGCTTGAAACCTCTATAGTAGGGTTCTCTCATACGCTGAATATGATGGTGCGATTTTCATTAAGGTTCTATTCATTTTAGGGGGTCTTTCCCCCTATTTTTGAAAATCAGCCAAATTTTCTCAGACGCGTAACTTTTGATGGGTAGCACTAAACTTGAAGAAAATTATATATTTGAAATCAGCATTGAAATCTGATTCTTTTGATGTATCTATTGGTATCAAAAACCCGTTTTCTAGAGTTTCGGTTACAATTGAGCCGGGTCGCTCCTTACTTACAGTTCGTTACCACGAACTGTTTGATGATTTTTCCTCATGTATTATCGCCACTGTTTCTTTTGTTCGGGTTTCTCTATCTGCGAGTAATTCTTTCTGCATTTGTTTTAGACTTTTCTCTTCTTCTCTGGTTCGTACCGGGGATCACTCTATTACTGATTTTGGTTTGAAGATATCCTCTTCACATGTCTCAGAAATGTCTATTTCATCTGTTGAGTGATATATGGTTCTATCTGATGGTGTTTTTCTTAGGGTATTTCCAGCGGGAGTCGCATACAATTGTGTGTCTGAATCCGATTTTTGTTTTACCGCGGTAGATCTTGTCTGAATTCTTCGTTTGTCCGCCATTATTTTAAGGTTCATTTAAGGTCTTCCGTTCAAATGAAAATCCTTTTATCAATGTCTCTTTTTATCCTTTCGTGAAAAATTATTTCCTTTTAATTGGTCGATTATCCGTGGGTGGCGCAGCCTCCCTTGTCTCACAAGTTATCGTGATTTATTGATTTTTAAATTTTATTACCTATTATTATCTGACTAGGCACAGCTCAGATAAAAATTTTCTCTGCGATTTTTATATATGTACCCACAATAGGCTACTTTCTAGGCCAAATTAACCTGTCTCTTCGAAAACGCGGAATTCTTTTATTATCAAATTTACTGATATGACCTTAAATTGCTGCCACCACTTATTGGAGGTTTAAAGTGCGGGGTCACCACTTTTAAAGGCAAAAATGGCGCAAAGAGTTGCTATGCCACTTAATGGAGGGGGAGATCCCTCGTCGGCCCGAAATTAGTGGGATTTCCGCGGTTACTCCAACGGTTCCGTATATACTAACGTGATCGGATGGTCTATGGCCACATTTAAAGCCAAAGTTTACCGATAAGATTTTTAACTATCTCTTTTAGAGTTGACCTAAGCTGAAAAGTTAAAAGAATACATAAAAACAAATCTTACTGTGTTCACTACACGTTGTATAAGAGAACTGATTTAAAAAGAACTCTCTCCCAGCCCGCTCCGCTAGCCGCGTGCTGCAACATGGGGTACGAGGGTGGTAAATGAATCTTTCCAGCCAATTCTAGGACTTACTAATTTACTGGTCAACCTCCCTAACTGCGCAATTTCTTACCTTGTGGTCTATTAAGCACGTACGCAATTAAGAGGGCCCAAAATGGCGTCACAAAATAAAAGGAAAATTAATATTTAATACTCGGGGAAGGAAAATAATTAAGGGGCCAAAAGAAATGAATCTGTTAGGGACATTTATCTGAACAAACTGGGACCAAGGGTTCCAACACTAAGAATACCATTCCTGACCTTTTCCAACCGGACAATTCAAAGAGAGCTCGTGGTCACTGCCATAAGATTTTCCGGAAACGAGCAAATACCAGACTAAGGAACAAATTCCTTTCAAATAGAGTTTCAAATACTATTTTCAAGTATTCCTAGGTTAGACTACTCTACAGAAGAACACATCAATGGCTACTGTTTCTTCTATAGATAAGGGTGATAAATCATTTCTGCACAGGTTGCTGTATGATCTGCCACTATTCCATCAATTCAGGTTTCTAATTCTACCTAGTGCTGATCACCTAAGCACCTTTTCTGCTGTCTCCAATTTACAAATTTGAAGATGCTTTTGTTTAGTTTTAGAATTAAACTGATTTCTTCTTAGAAATAATGGATGGTATTTCCAAATAGTACATATTAGGATGTAAATAAACCATTATAATACTAGTTGAAATTACTTAAATACATTTTGCAAGTTATCAATGGATGGCTTGGACTTCAGTTATTTTTGTCTTTTTTTACATGTAAGACAAGATTTTTTTCTCTCTTTTTTTTTTGCAATTTACCATAATAGTGACCTCAACTTATGGGTAATTAATGGCAATCTTGGTACAAAATAACCCTTTTAAGCTAGCTGCAAACTTCATGGTGATCATAAAACTCTGTTTAATTTGTTTTTTGTGTCTCCTTTCAGTTTATTTGAATTCAAGGCACTCTTGCCTTAATGTCTGGATATCATCCTAGTATGAAAACCAAATTTGAAGGTTTTTTTGTCTTTAATTTAGTATTAGGAACCAACTGTTGAAAATACATCATAGGCAGCCCAATGGCGCTGCCTAAGTAAAGAACGATGTTGGCACAATGTATTATTTATTTTTTGGTTTAGCCTGGGCACTTCGTATCGAAGGAGTTGTCGTAGAAACTTCAAAAAGGGCTCATTCGATTGGAAATTGGAAGGGCTTCTGCCCTTCCAATTTTATCCGACATATCCGACAAATGATGTTGTTAAAGCATTTATTCATTCTGAAATTTAGATTTTGTCAATTTTATTTGATGTATCTGACAAAAGATGTTGATAAAAAAAAATTATTCACTCTAACACTTAGATTTTGTCAATTTTTTCCTATGTATCCGAGGAATGGATGTTGATATAGAATTTAATCACTCTTATACTTAGATTTTGTGAAATTGCTGTATTGTCTGTCTAGGAAGCGACTTCAATCGATAATAAATGTTGATAAAGAATTTGTTCAATTTTTTTTCATAATTTCCTGAATTAAATTTTTGTATTGTGTATCCAAGAGGTGAATTCAAGAAAGAGATCGTTACTTACTTACTTACAATTTTTTCATAATGACATCCAAGAACGGATGTTGATAAAGAATTTATTCATTCTGATACCTAGATTTTGTCAATGTTATCCCATGTGTCTGACAATAGATGTATGCAAATTCCTTTTTTTACATTTTCAATGTTTTAATAGACATTCTAAACGTTTGACATGCTAGCTTACTGTAAGAATAATGAAAACGTAACAATGTAATGTATAATATATTTTTAATGAAATAATGTTATGTACAATATTAATACAAAAATATATTTTGAAACACTAGTAATATAAATGATCAACTTTGGACATTTTGAATATGTTCCATAAAATAGTTCACCATGTTCTCTCTTGATATTGTAGCTATTGTCTTCTATTAGTTTGTAATCAGTAGAATAATCATTATTCCATTTTGAGTCATAGCCAATTTTTACTGGTGTGTCATGAACAGGCTCAGTATACTTTTCATCTTTGGTATTATTTGGTTTATTGACTGTCTGATCAATGGTAGTAGCGATTGCTGGTGCTTTTTTTTCATCGATTCATCTTTATATTCCATAGTGATATTTTCTGCCAATGCCCTTTTTATTTTTCTGGCAATTTCGCTGTCTATTATCATATTATTTTTACACGGGTAAGAGATTCAGCACGTAGACAAGATACGGTTAGCGATATTTGTAAAACAGTAGTCCGTTCTTTTTTTACCTTCCTTTGAATGCTAATACCTGAAAACTGACGATTGGATGTATCAGTAGGTAGTGTGTTACCTGCAACAGTAGCAAGGAGTTGTCCTTTATCATCAAAGATTATTTTTATGTTGACTTTCTCTTTGATTGCAGTCATCTCTGGAGATCTCAATCTCGCATATCCACCAACATGAGAGTTGAATTTTTTCAGCATTCCAAAGAAATTTATTTCCTATAATGTCATGACAATACATGCATATATTTCCAATAGCGCTGCTACTTATAATTGTTTCATAGTTTAAATACTTCTCCTTGTCGGCATTCAATGCTACAATAACATTGTCATGTGAACACACTTTATTAAAATGTTCCATCTTCACTTTTTTCAAAGATATGACCTATGTGTTTATCGTTCCACTGCGTAAAAAATACTGATTTAATACATGCAATAGACTAGGTAGCGTCGATAACCGGACATAGAATATCAGTGAGAAAGCCAAACTGCGTCTCTGAACAATCATAGAGTACAATTGTTAGAGCCGTGAGCATATTTTATCATCTTAAGATACGTACAAATAATTCAATAAATGTAAAAATAAGTAAAGTTGAATAATTTCGAAGTTTAAAAAAAAATAGTTTGTTTTTATGAAAAAAATATTGAATTAGAACCATCAGTCCTAATCATTATGAGTATCCAAAACTGGGCTTAAGTCTCACATTTGAACTAGAGAATTGTATTTTCCATAATTTTCTTACAAAAAACTAAAGTTTACGATCAAAACCCTTATTAGCTCAGATTTTACGGAAATAGTTTTATTTTTCGATCCAAAAATGGACTTAAGTTTCACATTTGAATCAGAGACTTATTTTCCATAATTTTCGTAAAAAAAACTAGAGTTTATGGTCAAAAACCATTAGTAGCTCAGATTTTACGGAAATAGTTTTATTTTTCGATCCAAAAATGGACTTAAGTTTCACATTTGAACCAGAGAATTGTATTTTCCATAATTTCCTTACGAAAAAACTAGAGTTTACGGTCAAAAACCATTATTACCTCAGATTTTACAGAAATAGTTTATTTTTCGATCCAAAACTGGACTTAAGTTTCACCTATGAGCCAACGAATTGTATTTTCCATAATTTTCATACAAAAAAAATAGATTTTATGGTCAAAAACCCTTATTAGCTCAGATTTTACGGAAATAGTTTTATTTTTCGATCCAAAAATGGACTTAAGTTTCACATATGAACCTGAAAATTGTATTTTCCATAATTTTCTTTCAAAAAACTAGAGTTTACGGTCAAAAACCCTTATTAGCTCAGATTTTACGGAAATAGTTTATTTTTCGATCCAAAAATGGACTTAAGTTTCACATTTGAACCAGAGAATTGTATTTTCCATAATTTTCTTACAAAAAACTAGAGTTTACGGTCAAAAACCCCTTTTTAGCTCAGATTTTACAGAAATAGTTTATTTATCGATCCAAAACTGGACTTAAGTTTCACCTATAAGCCAACGAATTGTATTTCCCATAATTTTCTTACAAAAAACTAGAGTTTACGGTCAAAAACCCTTATTAGCTCAGATTTTACGGAAATAGTTTTATTTTTCGATCAAAAAATAGACTAAGGTTTCACATTTGAACCAGAGAATTGTATTTTCGATAATTTTCTACAAAATACTAGAGTTTACGGTCAAAAACCATATTAGCTCAGATTTTACAGAAATAATTTATTTTTCGATCCAAAAATGGACTTAAGTTTCACCTATGAGTCAACGAATTGTATTTTCCATAATTTTATTACAAAAGACTAGAGTTTACGGTAGAAAACCCTTATTAGCTTAGATTTTACGGAAATAGTTTTATTTTTCGATCCAAAAATGGACTAAAGTTTCACATTTGAACCAGAGAATTTTATTTTCCATAATTTTCTTACAAAAAACTAGAGTTTAAGGTCAATAACACTTATTAGCTCAGATTTTACAGAAATAGTTGATTTTTCGATCCAAAACTGGACTTAAGTTTCACCTATGAACCAATGAATAGTATTTTCCTTAATTTTCTTACAAAAAACTATAGTTTATGGTCAAAAACCCTTATTAGCTCAGATTTTACAGAAATAGTTTTATTTTTCGATCCAAAAATGGACTTAAGTTTCACATTTGAACCAGAGAATTGTATTTTCCATAATTTTCTTACAAAAAACTAGAGTTTACGGTCAACACCCCGCTGACATCACCCCATCCCCCCAAAAATATTTTTTCAGAGATTTCTTGTTAAAAAATGTTATTTCAACTCATTCATTTGGGTTTTTCGCTAGCAATTCTCCCCCCACTATCAACCTATAAATACTCCAAAACATCCTTCTGCCATCAACCCATCCCTCCAATACCACTTTTTATACATTTATTTTTAAAAATTTTATTTTCAAGTCATAAACTCGGGTTTGTTGCAAGCAATACACCCCAAACTATCAAACTATAACCATTCTATGACAGCCAGCTCGCATTGCCCTATCCACCAACAAAACACATTTCAGACATTTCTAGTTAAAAAATTTTATTTCAAGTCACCCATCTCCCCCAAAACACTTAAGACATTTCTAGTTAAAAATTTTATTTCAACTCATTCATTCGGGTTTTTTCGCAAGCAATTCGGCCCACAGTAGAGCACTATAGCTACTCTAAGACACCCTGCTGACATCACCCCCCCCCCCCCATTAAAAATTTTATTTCAACTCATTCATTCGGGTTTTTTCCCAAGCAATTCGGCCCACAGTACAGCACTATAAGTACTCTAAGACACCCCGCTGCCATCACCCCCCCCCCACTCCTTGTCGGCATTCAATGCTACTATAACATTGTCATGTGAACACACTTTATTAAAATGCTCCATCTTCACTTTTTTTATAGATATGCGTTATTTGTTTATCGTTCCACTGCGTAAAAAATAAAAAATGACAATCGCAAAAAAAAAAAAAAAATAAAACATGCTATGCTGAATGTGCTTCAAAAACCCATCTGGTTGAAAACGTGTTTGACCACTTTATAGGTAAAGGTTTGCTCGCTTTTTACAATGTGCACGTGAAACTGCACTGCATATTCTTGTGCAATTCCATGTGTACTTTCAATCAATAGCATAAACCAGTCTGGTTGTGCTATACAATCTCAATTATACTCTCAAAACGTGTTTGACCACTTTATAGGTAAAGGTTTGCTTGCTTTTTGCAATGTGCACGTGAAACTGTAGTGTATATTCTTGTACATGCTAGAGATAAGACAAATTACGCAAGCACGGTTCAAATTCCCTATGCCCTTACTACTGGTAATGAGACGTTGTGTTCTTTTTAAGAGTCAAAGTGATCAATGGGCAGCTAAACCCCCCTCCCACACACACACGTAGTATTGTCCCGAAATGTAACTAATAGAAACTTTAAGAGAGCCATTCTATTCAAAATAGTCTGAATATCATATAACAAGGCTTTTGGGGTTTAAAAAAACCCCAGAGATTAGGGGGAATGGTTGTAAATTATGCCCAGGGGTTATTTAAGGTTTTTTGGAAGGGATGGTTGTTTAACTTTAGAAGAAGCTAAGTCTTTCTCCCTGAAAAAGACTATGCCAATATAAAACGAACAGAAATGAATTAAAAACAGTTTTTCAACAAAATAAGTTTTTTTTTTAAAAGTAAAGAACTCCTTTAAACCAAAATGAACAAAAATAGAATCAAATAATCTATCAAGAATACTACTACCACAAATGAGTATCAATGAATAAATAAAACCAAAAACAAACAGAAATTAAAATAAATAAGAGTCAAACTCAAAACAAGCAGAAATTATTATGAGTAGGGTTCTAATTCCCAAGCTTTCTACAAGCAAGAATCATGGGTGCCCATTAGCAGAAATCCAGGGGGGGGGGGCAAACCTTGTGTAATTTGCACTTTTAATGCTATATAATAGAAATCTCAGAACAAAAATATAAAAATAAGGCAGCATCATTCAGCCAGGGGGGGGGGGCCCCCTGTCCCTCCTTATGGGTGCCCATGGCAAGAATATAATTTGTACTTTAGAGAAAAAAATTCTTTTAAATGTTTTCACTTTTCTAACTTTAAGAAATCAAAGATCAATTAAGATTTTAAGGAATAAATATCAGCATATGTATATTAAACTGACAATGCAGATTTTTTTTTTAGTAAATTCATTTGAATTTTTTTCAGTAAAGTACAACTTATATTCTGGCTTTTAGAAACCTTGGGGTTTAGAATCCTGCTCATTTTAATTTCTGCTCGTCTTGAGTTTGACTCTCATTTATTTTAATTTATGTTTGTTTTGGGTTTCATTTATTTATTGATATTGATTTGTTGTAGTTGTATTCTTGGTAGATTATTTGATTCTATTTTTGTTGATTCTGGTTTAAAGGAGTTCTTTACTTATTTTAAAAACTTATTTTTTAGAATTTTTTTTTTTTAACTAATAAGTAGAAAAAGACGATACAATTATTTTGTTCAAGAAAAATGAGATAGAAAACAAGAAATATACTAAGCGAATCTCTATTCAGTGCTATTTCCAACCATGTTATCATGGTTATTACAATACATCCTAGTCCACCTCCTCCAATCCAGGGATGCAGGCATAGGCTAAATACAAAATTTTGTTGATTGTATTTTTTTTCTAAATTAGGTTTATTTGGCATTATGAACCAACTGTTGATAAGAAATAATCACAAAAAAAATAAAGCAAACCCATAAAATCAGCCAACTTTTGCATACAACCTAAGACTATATACAGGCATTATGGGGGGGGGGGGCCAAGGGGTCTGGGATGTAATTTTGTAAGGAATGATAGTTATATGTGGAAATTGCTTTTAATGATGAGTTATGTTGTATGTTTGTTTTTGTATATGATTTCTGTATTTCAGAATAATTTTACCCAAAAAGAATTAAGTCAACAAAATCAGCCAAATTAATGTTTAGTATAGGGCTGTATCTAGGTATTAGGGAGGGGAAGGGCTAAAATTCAATAAATCAAATAAAACCAAAGGCAAACATAAAAATTTAGAATAAAGTAAGTATCATGTAATTTTTTTAGGCAGTGTAGAAGGGGAATGTTCACCAAGACTAGCTAGTTAAAAATTACAAGAGAGGATTTTCAAAATCCCTTGTGTATGCTCTTTGTAATAGCATATACTTTGAATTTGAGAAGGCTTGCCTTATCAGTAGAGTAGTAGGTTCCATATTGCCTAGACATATAGGAATTCCCATGCTATTTGCCTAGACATATAGGAAAAACATTTCCAGGGCATGTACCTATGGATTTGCTTGCCCTATGTTCCTTGGCACCTTTCCAGAGCATGTACTTATGGATTTGGGGAGATTACGTTCCATGGCACCTTTCCAGAGCATGTACTTGACGATGGAGAAAAAGGGTTAAAGTGATTAGCAGTTAAGGTAACCTCAATGGCGTTTGAACAGTGTTGTTAGTTTAAAATAGGGTCCAACATTATAGTATACTAAAAAGTTGATACTAAGAGAGATGTAGATGGCAAGAAAATAGTTTTAATAAAGAAATTCAGAACAAACCATAGAAATCCTTACAGATCAAGTAGTGAGGTATACATGAGTATGAACCATCATGGATCATAAGCACCAACGACCCTAACCACCAGGGACTTCAACCCTCCATAGGTCCCCTATCCCCAAACTCGAAGGGTGCCCCTCCCTCCAACTTTTTGGCCCCCTCCCCCCTTTTTTTTGTGGCAATTGACATTTTTTTTGATAACACGTATCATTCATTACGATCGTAGCTTTCAAATGTGAAACTTAAGTCCATTTTTGGATCGCAAAATTTACTTGGTGGTCATTCAAAAAGCGACGATTTTTGTTAAATAAATATTTGTTGTACCTTTTAAATAGCTTTATGGGGTTTGACAAATTCTGTTGTGTTACTCTGTTTGATTTTTTTTACTTGGTGGTCATGCAAAAGCGCAGCGTTCTTTTTAGTTAATAATTATTACAACTTTTCAATTATCTTTAAGGGGTTTGATAGAGTCTGTTGTTTTATTCATTGTGATTGTTTGTTTAATTGATGTTCATTCAAACAGCGAGGATTTTAGTTAAATAAATAATTCTTATACCTTTTAAAATAGCTTTACTGGGTTTGATAGACTCTGTTGTTGTTTTATTCTGTGTGATTTTTTCTTTACTTGGTGGTCATTCAAAAAGCGAGGATTTTTGTTAAATAAATAATTCTTGTACCTTTTAAAATAGCTTTACGGGGTTTGAGAGACTGTTGTTTTATTCTTTGGGATTTTTTCTTTACTTGATGGTCTTTAAAAAAGCGAGGATTTTTTTTAAATAAATAATTATTATAAATTTTAATAAATAGATAATTGTTTCTAGAGACTCAGTTGGGTTATTCGTTGTTTTTTATTCTTTACTTGATTGTCATTCAAAAAGATAGTATTTTTGTTTAATAAATAATTCTTGTACCTGTTAAAATAGCTTTACGGGGTTTGATAGACTCTGTTGTTGTTTTATTCTGTGTGATTTTTTCTTTACTTGGTGGTCATTCAAAAAGCGAGGATTTTTGTTACATAAATAATTCTTATACCTTTTAAAATAGCTTTACGGGGGTTTGAGAGACTGTTGTTTTATTCTGTGTGTTTTTTTCTTTACTTGGTGGTCATTCAAAAAGCGAGGATTTTTGTTAAATAAATAATTCTTATACCTTTTAAAATAGCTTTACGGGGGTTTGAGAGACTCTGCTGTTTTATTCTGTGTGTTTTTTCTTTACCTGGTAGTCATTCAAAAAGCGAGGATTTCTGTTAAATAAATAATTCTTATACCTTTTAAAATAGCTTTACGGGGTTTGAGTGACTCTGTTGTTTTATTCTGTGTGTTTTTTCTTTACTTGGTGGTCATTCAAAAAGCGAGGATTTCTGTTAAATAATTCTTATGCCTTTTAAAATAGCTTTCCGGGGGTTTGAGAGACTCTGTTGTTTTATTCTGTGTGTTTTTTCTTTACTTGGTGGTCATTCAAAAAGCGAGGATTTTTGTTAAATAAATAATTCTTTTACCTTTTAAAATATCTTTAAGGGTTTTTGAGAGACTGTTGTTTTATTCTGTGTTTTTTTTATTTTCTTGTTGGACATTCAAAAATATAGGATTTTTGTTAAATAAATTATTCTTATAAATTTTAAAATTGCTTTACAGGGGTTTGAGATACTCTGTTGTTTTATTATCTGTGTTTTTTATTTAATTGGTGGTCATTCAAAAAGCGAGGATTTTTGTTAAATTAATAATTATTTTACCTTTTAAAATAGCTTTACTGGGTTTGAGAGACTCTTTTGTTTTATTCTTAGTGATTTTTTCTTTACTTGATGGTCATTCAAAAAGCGAGGATTGCTCTTAAATAAATAATTTTTATAAACTTTAAAATAGCTTTACGGAGTTTGAGAGACTCTGTTGTCTTATTCTGTGTGAGTTTTTCTTTACTTGTTGGTCATTCAAAAAAGCGAGAATTTCTGTAAAATAAATAATTGTTATACATTTTAAAATAGATTTAAGGGGTTTGAGATACTCTGTTGTCTTATTCCATGGGTTTTTTCCTTTACTTGGTGATCATTCAGAAAGTGAGTATCTATGTTCAATAATTAATTATTCTACCTTTTAAAAGAGCTTTACGTGGTTTGAGTGACTTTAGTTCTATTTCTTCTGATTTTTTCTTTACGTGATTCTTCGTCCAAAAGGGAGGATTTTTGTTAAAGGATTTATACTCGTAACTTTTAAAATAGCTGAAATTGATCTGAACTATGCCGTTTTTTTATTCTTTGTGATTTTTGCATTAGTTGATTTTCTTTCAAAAATAGTTGATTTTTTTTAAATAAATAATTCTTTTACATTTTAAATAATCTTTAAGGTTTCTAATAGACTATGTTGTTTTTATTCTTTGTTATTTTTACTTCAGTTTATGGTAAGTAAAAAAGCAGGGATTTCTGTTAATTAAATAATTTTTGTACCTTTTAAAATAGATTTACGGGTTTCAATAGACTCTTTTGTCTTATTACGTTTTATTTTGTTCTTTACTCGAGAGTCATTCAAAAAGCGAGGATTTCTGTTAAATAAATAATTCTTGTACCTTTTAAAATAGCTTCACGGGGTTTGAAAGACTCGGTTTTTTTTTTCTTGGTGATTTTCCCTGTATCGTATTGTCATTCAAAAAGTTAGTAGCTTTGTTTAAAAAATATTTATCGTTCCTATTTAACACGCTTTACGGGGGTTTGAGAGACTCAGTTCTTTTTTTGTGTGTTTTTTCTTTACCCTGGGGTCAATCAAAAATCAAAGATTTTTGTTTATTTTATAATTCTTTTACCTTTTAAAATAGCTTTACTGGGTTTGAGAGACTCTGTTGTTTTATTCTGTGTGATTTTTTCTTTACTTGATGGTCACTCAAAAAGCGAGGATTTCTGTTAAATAAATAATTCTTATAAATTTTAAAATAGCTTTACGGGGGTTTGAGAGACTGTTGTTTTATTCTGTGTGTTTTTTCTTTACTTGGTGGTCAGTCAAAAAGCGAGGATTTTTGTTAAATAAATAATTCTTATACCTTTTAAAATAGCTTTGCGGGGTTTGAGAGACTCTGTTGTTTTATTCTCTGTGTGTTTTCTTTACTTGATGGTCATTCAAAAAGCGAGGATTTTTGTTAAAAAAATAATTCTTGTACCGTTTAAAATAGCTTTACGAGGTTTGAGAGACTGTTGTTTTATTATGTGTGTTTTTTCTTTACTGGATGGTCATTCAAAAAGCGAGGATCTCTGTTAAATAAATAATTCTTGTAACATTTAAAATAGCTTTACGGGGTTTGAGAGACACTGTTGTTTTATTCTGTGTGATTTTTTCTATACTTGATGGTCATTCAAAAAGCGAGGATTTTTTTTTAAATAAATAATTCTTATATTTCTCAAAAATATAAGATTCTTAAATAATTCTCTGTTGTTTTATTCTGTGTGATTTTTTCTTTACTTGGTGGTCATTCAAAAAAGCGAGAATTTCTGTTAAATAAATAATTCTTATACCTTTTAAAATAGCTTTACGGGGTTTGAGAGACTCTGTTGTCTTATTCCGTGTGATTTTTCCTTTACTTGGTGGTCATTCAAAAAGCGAGGATTTCTGTTAAATAAATAATTCTTGTACCTTTTAAAATAGCTTTACGGGGTTTGAGAGACACTGTTGTTTTATTCTGTGTGATTTTTTCTATACTTGATGGTCATTCAAAAAGCGAGGATTTTTGTTAAATAAATAATTCTTATACCTTTTAAAATAGCTTTACGGGGTTTGAGAGACTCTGTTGTTTTATTCTGTTTCATTTTTCCTTTACTTGATGCCTATTCAAAAAGGGAGAAGTTTTGTTAAATAAATAATTCTTTGAACAAACATTATAGCTTAACGGGGTCTGACTGACTCTATTTATTTATTCTGTGTGATTTTTTCTTTACTTTATTGTTAGGTAATAAGCTAGGTGATATGCTATTCGAATCTTTAATGTAACCTTCAATATAGATTTAGGAGGTATGAGAAACTCTGTTGTTTTATTCCGTTTGATTTCATCTTTACTTGGTGATCATTAAAAAAGAGAGGATTTATGTTAAATAATTAATTCTTGCACAATTGTATCGATCTGTACAGGGTTTGAGAGACTTTTTTTTTTAACCTTGTGATTTTTTCTTTACCTTACTGGCATTAATAAATCTAAGATTTTTGTACTATAAAAAATTCTTATAAAATTTAAAAAATATATACGTGGTTTGATAGACTCTGTTTTGTTATTCTTTGTGATTTTTTCCTTTACTTGGTGGTCATTCAAAAAGCGATGATTTTTTTTAAATAAGTATTTGTCATACATTTTAAAATAACTTTACGGAGTATGAGATACTCTGTTTTCTTAGTAAGTGTGATTTTGTATTTACTTGGTGATCATTCAAAAAGGGAGGATTTTTGTTAAATAAATAATGCTTGTACATTTTAAATTAGCTTTAAGGGGTTTGAGAGACTCTGTTGTTTTATTCTTTGTGATTTTCTTTACTTGGTGGTCATTAAAAAAGCGAGGATTTTTGTTAAATAAATAATTTCTGTACCTTTTAAAATATCTTTTCAGTGTTTGAGAGACTCTGCTGTTTTAAACTGTTAGATCTCTTCTTCACTTGATGGCCATTCAAAAAGCGAGGATTTTTTTTAAATAAATACTTCTTATACTTTTTATAAGATATTTACGGAGTTTGAGAGACTGTTGTTTTATTCTGTGTGATTTTTTTCACTTGTTTGTCAGTCAAAAGCGAGGATTTTTGTTATATAAATTTTTATTGTCCCATTTAAATGAAATTTATGGGTTTTGAATGACTCTTGTTTTATTCCGTCTGTTTTCTTAGTTAGTTTGTGGTCATTCAAAAAGCGAGGATTTTGTTAAATAAATAATTCTTATACCTTTTAAAATAGCTTTACGTGGTTTGAGAGAATGAGGAATTCGGAATGAGAGTCCGGAATGAGGCAGACTATGTCTGCTGACCACGTGCCTCTGGATATGGGGTTTTCCCTAACTAAACGCTCCATGTTAATGGGCAGCCTCAACCTTATGAGGTGGGTGGAGCCCACCCCAGGGACTTTCAGTATCTAGGCAAGTCCTAGCTCTAATTAGATCCCAGGCCTAGGGTCGGTTAGGCCAGCAACCTTCCACCCGAAAACTTTACCGCCACGAAGAACCATGATACTGCCTCGGATGACCTACCCCCCTTTACCTTTCACGACCCCAGAACGTCCCTGGACAGATTTTAGACCATCGAATGAACCGTAGTGACGAGGGTGGAATACGACTCGCCACCTGGAACGTACTCACACTCAACTTTCCTGGAGCTAAATCAATGCTTGCCTATGAGCTAAAACGCTTCAATGTAGCTGTGGCTGGCCTAACGGAAACCCGCCTTGTCGGAAGAGAGTCTGAGGATATTGGTGAAGGATATCACCTGATCTGGTCTGGTGACCCAAAAAGCAAGACAAATGGTGTAGGCCTCGCACTGAACGCTAGAGCCAAGAGATGCCTTCTCTCCTATAAACAAATTTCAGATAGAATACTGATGGCTCAGCTCCAGCACAAGCATGGAAAGTGGAAATTTATTGTATGCTATGCTCCCACCACGCTTCGCCATGCATATGTGACGTATCTGTTCACTGCAGAGCTCTCCGTAACCCTGTCTAGAGTCCCACCCCACGACATCGTCACTCGTCTGGGAGACCATCAAGTGACAGTAAATGACAGTGAGGGCGTGTGGAGAAGTGTTCTCGGCCCCGTGACCCCAGATTTACTGAATGACAACGGACAAAGACTCCTCCAGCTCTGCAATATGCAGAATTTGGTTATTTCTAACACGCTCTTTCAGAGACGAGATATACGAAAATACACTTGGTATATTAACGATGGCCAGACAAATAAGATGATCGATTATGTTATGATCACGAGTCACTGGCGCTCATCGATAAAAAATTACTGGACTTATAGGTCTGCCGAGCTTGGTAACACAGACCAGAGGATGGTAGTCGCCACACTCAGGCTACGCCTGAGAGCACAAGGACAAGAAAGACGGCCTCCCAAGCTCGATCTGAGTAGTCTGGCTACATCCGAGATGCAACAGAAGTATGCTCTCGATATCTCTAACCGGTTGAGCTGCCTCCAAGTTCTGGACGACCCTGAAGTAGCCTGGAAGTCTTTCAAAGATAATATACTCGATTCTGCTGGCAGTACCATTGGCCGCAGCAGACACAAGAATAAACCCTGGATATCCCAGGAGACTCTGTCTGTAATCGAGCTGCGCTGGAAGGCCCGTTTAGCAAAGAATATGCCAGAGTACAGACGACTCAATGGCCTGCGCAATAGCCTATTGCACAGTGATAGGAAGACCTTTGTCGACAAGAAAGCCAGCGATCTTGAATATGCCTCGAGAAAAGGAGACACCTGCTCCCTCTACAAACACCTCCGCGAGCTGACGGAAGGGAAGACTTCCACCGTGAGTCGTGTTTTTTCTGCTGACGGAAGCATGCCGGATGACGATGCAGGCCAACTCTCTGCCTGGAGCAGTCACTTCTCAACTCTTCTGAATGCCGAGGCAGTTGCTCATCCCGACCCTGATCTGATTGAAGCAGCAATGACCACACCTGAGGCTACTTTCGACCTCGTATTGCAACCGTTTACTACCTCTGAGATTCGAAATGCTGTAAAACGGTTAAATAATATTCGAGCCCCCGGCGTCTGAGGTGTTTCTGCAGAACTCCTCAAGCACGGGGGTGCAGCAAAGATTCTGTGGCTCCAGAGAATCTTCTCAGCTGTATGGACGACGGAAAGCATACCGAATGACTGGCGTGCTGGCATCATATTGCCGCTCTGGAAAAGTAAGGGTAGCCGTCAAATCTGCTCCAACTATCGTGGGATCACGCTTCTCTCCGTTCCCGGTAAACTCTTCGCCATGTCACTCCTGGACAGGTGTTCCACCTTTTTGCGTAGAAAGAGAAGAGTCCAGCAAGCCGGATTCATGCCCGGCAGGTCGACGACGGAGCAAATGTTTACTGTGCGCCAGTTGATCGAGAAGACGCGGGAGTTCCACCAAAAAGCGTACATCGCATTCGTGGACTTTATGGCTGCCTTCGATTCTGTTGATCGCCGTTCACTTTGGCTGATACTAAGAACTACGGGTCTACCCAAGAAATATTGCTCACTCTTTGAAAAGCTGTATGAGGATACGGAAAGCTGCGTGCAGGTCAATGGAAGACGCAGTCCCACATTCCCGGTGAAGACTGGCGTCCGCCAAGGTTGTGCCGCCGCTCCCGAGCTTTTCAACTGCGTCATAGACCATGTTATGGCCAGCACGATTAATTGCCTTCAATTCGGTCTTCAGTTCGGAGACCGGGTACTCTCTGATGCTGACTTTGCCGACGACATAGCGCTAGTTGCGAGCACCATCGATAAGGTGGCCAAAGCTCTCCATGTACTCTCAGAAGAAGCCTTGAGAGTTGGACTGAAGATCAACTGGCAGAAAATCAAAGTTATGCTCCTTGAGACCCCCATGTCCCGTTCTACTGTAAATGAAGTCAACATTAGAAGCAACCAAGTCGATGTGATTGAAGACTTAATTTACCTGGGATCTAGTCTGTCGAATGATGGCTTTATCACAAAAGAGCTTACATCTCGAATTGCCAAGGCTTCAGCACTTGTTGGGAGGCTTAGCAGCATCTGGCGAAAGCCAAACATAAGCCGATTTACCAAAATGCGCATCTACAATTCGTCAGTCAGCACCTTCCTGCTGTATGGAGCGGAGACGTGGCCAGCTGCCAAATCTATCCTCAGCGCCGTCGATGTCGCTCAGACGAAACATCTCCGAAGAATCGAAAGACTTCACTGGACTGACCTCGTTAGCAACCAGACTCTCCTATCACGTACGGCTCAAACTCCTGTCTCATCGCAGCTTGCCCAGCGTACTGTTCGGTGGTACGGCAACCTCCTTCGCATGCCACGCGACGCCCCAGCACGGGTTGCATTTGATTTCGACCCCACCCTACACGGATGGAAACGACCCAGAGGACGCCCACACACTAGGTGGAAAGACAAAGCCGATGAATTCCTCACCCAAGCCCATATCCCAGTGGAAGAAGCTGCAATCCTGGGAAGTGATAGTTCAACCTGGAGGTGCCTAGTCTCATCGTTCTCTACGCTGAACCCTCGGCAGGAGCCTTAAGTCAAGTCAAGTAAGTCATTCAAAAAGCTATTATTTCTTTTAAAGTAATATTTATTGTTCCTATTAAAATAGATTGTCGATTTTTAAGTGACTTGGTTTTTTTTTTCTGTGTTATTTTTTTTACTTGATGTTTATTCAAAAAGCTAGTATATTTGTTAATTAATATATTATTTTAAATTTTAAAAAAGCTTTATGGGTTTTGAAAGACTCTGTTGTCTTATTCTGTGTGATTTTTTCTTTACTTGGTGGTCATTCAAAAAGCGAGGATTTTTTTTAAATAAATAAGTCTTTTACATTTTAAAATAGCTTTACGGTGTTTGAGAGACTCTGTTGTTGTATTCTGTGTGATATTTTTCACTTGTTTGTAAATCAAAAAGCGAAGAATTTTGTTATTTAATTTTTACTGTGACCATTTATTATAGCTTTTTATGGCTCAAAAAACTCTGGTGTTTTATTCCTTCTGATATTGTCGTCACTTGGTTGTCTTTCAAAAATCGATCAGTTTCGTTAAATAATAAGTTCTTATAAATGTTATAAGAGATATAAGTAGTGTGAAAGTGTCTGTTGTTTTATTCTTTGTGATGTTTTCTTTACTTTGTGGTCATTTAAAAAGCAAGGATTTTTTCTAAATAAATAATTCTTGTACCTTTTAAAATAGCTTTACGGGGTTTGAGAGACTTTGTTGTTTTATTCTGTGTGATTTTATCTTTACTTTATGGTCATTCAAAAAGCGAGGATTTTTGTTAAATAAATATTTCTTATACCTTTCAAAATAGCTTTACAGGGGTTTGAGAGACTCTGTTGTTTTATTCTGTGTGCTTTTTTCTTTACTTTGTGTTCATTCAAAAAGAGAGGATTTCTGTTAAATCGATAATTCTTATACCTTTTAAATTAGCTTTTTGGGGTTTTAGATACTCTGTTTTCTTATTACTGATGTTTTAACCTTTGTTCGTTGTTCATTCAAAAAGTTAGTATTTCTTTTAAATAAATATTTCAAATGACTTTTTAAATATATTTAAGGGGTTTGAGAGACTCACTTGTTTTATTATGTGTGTTCTTTTCTTGACTTGGTGGTCATTCAAAAAGGGAGGATTTCTGTTAAATAAATAATTCTTATGCCTTTTAAAATAGCTTTACGGGGTTTGAGAGACTCTCTTGTTTTATTCCATGTGTTTTTTCTTTACTTGGTGGTCATTCAACAAAGCGAGGATTTCTGTTAAATAAATAATTCTTGTACCTTTTAAAATAGCTTTACGGGGTTTGAGAGAGTCTGTTGTTTTATTCTGTGTGTTTTGTTTTTTCTTTTCTTGGTGGTTAATCAAAAAGCGATGATGTCTGTTAAATAAATAATTCTTGTACCTTTTAAAATAGCTTTACGGGGTTTGAGAGACGCTGTTGTCTTATTCGGTGTGATTTTTCTTTACTTGGCGGTCATTCAAAAATCGAGGATTTCGGTTAAATAAATAATTCTTGTGCCTTTTAAAATAGCTTTACGGGGTTTGAGAGACTCTCTTGTCATATTCCGTTTGATTGTATCTTTGCATGAGGGTCATTCAAAAAGCGATGATTTCAGTTAAATAAATAATTCTTGTACCTTTTAAAATAGCTTTACGGGGTATGAGAGACTCTGTTGTTTTATTCTGTGTGTTTTTTTTATTTACTTGGTGATCATTAAAAAAGCAAGGATTTATGTTAAATAAATAATTCTTGTACCTTTTAAAATAGCTTTACGGGGTTTGAGAGACTCTCTTGTTTTATTCCATGTGATTTTTTCTTTACTTGATGGCCATTCAAAAAGCTATGATTTTTGTTAAATAAAAAATACTATTACCTTTTAAAATAAAATTACGGGGTTTGAGAGATTCTGTTTTCTAATTCTGTCTAATTTTTTCTTTAGTTGATGATCAGACAAAAAGCGATGACATATCTTAAAAAAATAATTCTTGTACCTTTTAGAATAGATTTACGGGGTTTGAGAGACTCTGTTGTCTTATTCCGTTTGATTTTATCTTTACTTGATGGTCATTCAAAAAGCGATGATTTCTGCTAAATAAATAATTCTTGTACCTTTTAAAATAGCTTTACGGGGTTTGAGAGACTCTGTTGTCTTATTCTTTGTGATTTCTTTTTATTTGATTCTTATTCAAAAAGAGAGGACTTATGTTAAATAAATAATTCTTTTACCTTTTAAAATATCTTTACGGGGTCTGACAGACTCTATTGTTTGATTCTGTCAGATTTCGTCTTTACTTGGTGCTCATTCAAAAAGCGAGGATTTTTGTTAAATAAATATTTCTTGTACTTTTTAAAATAGCTTTACGGGGTTTTAGAGACTCTATTGTCTCATTCCTGTGTTCAGTTTTCTTATCTTTATGACTAATCTACTAGTGAGTATGTTCCTTAAACATAAAAATCGTGTGTTTTTCATAAAAGATTTAAAGAGTTTGAATGACTAACATATTTTTAATTTTGTAATTTTTTCTTTACGTGGTAACCCCTAATATATATAGGATTTCTGTTAAATAAATAATTCTTGTACCTTTTAAAATAGCTTTACGGGGTTTGAGAGACTCTGTTGTTTTATTCTGTGTGATTTTTTTCTTTACTTGGTGGTCATTTAAAAAGCGAGGATTTCTGTTAAATAAATAATTCTTGTACCTTATAAAATAGCTTTACGGGGTTTGAGAGACTCTGTTGTTTTATTCTGTGTGATTTTTTCTTTGACTTGGTGGTCATTACAAAAAGTGAGGATTTCTGTTAAATAAATAATTTTTGTGCCTTTTAAAATAGCTTTACGGGGTTTGAGAGACTCTCTTGTCTTATTCCGTGTGCTTTTTTCTTTACTTGGTGGTCTATCAAAAAGCGAAGATTTTTGTTAATTAAATAATTCTTATACCTTTTAAAATAGCTTTACGGGGTTTGAGAGACTCTGTTGTTTTATTCCTGTGTGATTTTTTCCTTACTTGGTGGTCATTCAAAAAGCGATGAAATCTGTTAAATAAATAATTCTTGTACCTTTTAAAATAGCTTTACGGGGTTTGAGAGACTCTCTTGTCTTATTCCGTTTTATTTTTTCTTTACTTGATGGTCATTCAAAAAGCGAGGATTTCTTTTAAAAAAATAATTCTTGTACCTTTTAAAATAGATTTACGGGGTTTGAGAGACTCTCTTGTCTTATTCCGTGTGATTTTATCTTTACTTGTTTTATTCTTTGTGTTTTTTTATTTACTTGTTGGTCATTAAAAAAGCGAGGATTTCATTTAAATAAATAATTCTTATACCTTTTAAAATATCTTTGAGGGGTCTGAGAGTCTGTGTTATGTTATTCATTGTTTTATAATATTGACTTGATGGACTGTCAAAAATCGATGATTTCTGTTAAATAAATAATTCTTATATCTTCAGTTATATCTTTGAGGACCTCCAGGGAATCTGTTGTCTAATTACGTGTGATTGTTTCTTTAGTGGGTTGTCACTCAAAAAGCGAGGATTTCTGTTAAATCAATAATTAGTATAACTCTTAAAATAGCTTTACGGGGTTTGAGAGACTCTGTTGTCTTATTCCGTGTAATTTTATCTTTACTTGTTTTATTCTTTTTTTTTCTTTACTTGGTGGTCATTCAAAAAGCGAGGATTTCATTTAAATAAATAAGTCATGTTCCTTTTAAAAGATATTTACGGTGTTCGAGAGACTGTGTAGTTTCATTCCGTCTTATTGTTTCTTTACTTGATGGAAATTCAAAAAGCCAGGATATATTTTAAAAAATTAAGTATTGTAAATTTTAAAATAGATTTAATGGGTTTGAGAAAGTCTGTTGTTTCATTCTGTGTGATTTTTTTTTACTTGGTGGTCATTCAAAAAGCGATGATTTCTGTTAAATAAATAATTCTTGTACCTCTTAAAATAGCTTTACGGGGTTTGAGAGATTCTGTTGTCTTATTCCGTGTGATTTTTTCTTTACTTGGTGGTCATTCAAAAAGCGAGGATTTCTGTTAAATAAATAATTCTTGTACCTTTTAAAATAGCTTTACGGGGTTTGAGAGACTCTCTTGTCTTATTCAGTGTGATTTTATCTTTACTTGTTTTATTCTGTGTGTTTTTTTTCTTTACTTGGTGGTCATTCAAAAAGCGAGGATTTCATTTAAATAAATAATTCTTGTACCTTTTAAAATAGCTTTACGGGGTTTGAGAGGCTCTGTTGTTTTATTCTGTGTGATTTTTTCTTTACTTGATGGTCATTCAAAAATCAAGGATTTCTGTTAAATAATTAATTATTGTACCTTTTAAAATAGCTTTACGGGGCTTGAGAGACTCTGTTGTCTTATTCCGTGTGATTTTTTCTTTACTTGGTGGTCATTTAAAAAGTGATGTTTTCTGTTAAATGAATAATTCTTGTACCTATTTAAAATAGCTTTACGGGGTTTGTGTGACTCTGTTATTTTATTCTTTGTGATTTTTTCTTTACTTGATCGTCATTCAAAAAGCGAGGATTTCTGTTAAAATATAATTCTTGTAACTTTTAAAATATCTTTACGGGGTTTGAGAGACTCTGTTGTCTTATTCCGTGTGATTTTTTCTCTACTTGATGGTCATTCAAAAAGCGAGGATTTCTGTTAAAAAAATAATTCATGTACCTTTTAAAATAGCTTTACGGGGTTTGAGAGACTCTCTTGTCTAATTCCGTGTGATTTTATCTTTACTTGTTTTATTGTTTGTGTTTTTTTTTATTTACTTGGTGGTCATTCAAAAAGCGAGGATTTCATTTAAATAAATAATACTTATAACTTTTAAAATAGCTTTACGGGGTTTGATAGACTGTGTTGTTTTATTCTTTGTGATTTTTTATTTACTTGATGGTCATTCAAAAAGCGAGGATTTATTTTAAAAAAAATAATTCTTGTACCTTTTAAAATAGCTTTACGGGGTTTGAGAGACTCTGTTGTCTTATTCCGTGTTATTTTTTCTTTACTTGGTGGTCATTCAAAAAGCGATGATTTCTGTTAAATAAATAATTCGTGTACCTTTTAAAATAGCTTTAAGGGGTTTGAGAGATTCTGTTGTATTATTCCGTGTGATTTTTTCTTTACTTGGTGTTCATTCAAAAAGCGAGGATTTCTGTTAAATAAATAATTTTTGTACCTTTTAAAATAGCTTTACGGGGTTTGAGAGACTCTCTTGTCTTATTCCGTGTGATTTTATCTTTACTTGTTTTATTCTTTTTTTTTCTTTACTTGGTGTTCATTCAAAAAGAGAGGATTTCTTTTAAATAAATAATTCTTGTACCTTTTAAAATAGCTTTACTGGGTTTGAGAGACTCTGTTGTTTTATTCTTCGTGATTTTTTCTTTAATTGATGATCATTCAAAAAGCGAGGATTTCTGTTAAAAAAAATAATTCTTATACCTTTTAAATTAACATTAAGGGGTTTGAAAGACTCTCTTGGCCTATTTCGTGTGCTTTTTCCTTTACTTTGAGATCATTAAAAAAGCGAGGATTTCTGTTAAATAAATAATTCTTGTAATTTTTGAAATATATCGACGTGTTTAGAAACATTATTTTTTCTTATTCCGTTTGGTCTCATCTTTACTTGGAGTTAATACAAATAGCTAAGATTTCCTTTGAATAAATAATTCTTGTATCTTTTGAAATAGATGTAAGTGGTTTGAGAGACTCTGTTGTTTTATTCAGTGTAATTTTTTCTTTACTTGGTGGTCATTAAAATAGCTAGGATTTATTTCATATATTTAATTATTGTACTTTTAAGTATAGCCTATTGGGGTTTTAGACACAGTTTTTCCTTATTCTGTTTGTTTCTTTTTCTTTACTTGTTGGTCCTTCAAACAGAGACAATGTCTTTCATAAAAATAATCCTTGTAACTTTTAAAACATCTGTACGGGGTTTGAGATACTCTGTTGTCTTATTCCGTGTGATTTTTCGTTTACTTGGTGGTCATTCAAAAAGCGATGATTTCTGTTAAATAAATAATTCTTGTACCTTTTAAAATAGCTTTACGGGGTTTGAGATACTCTGTTATTTTATTCTGTGTGTTTTTTTTCTTTACTTGGTGGTCATACAAAAAGCGAGGATTTATGTTAAATAAATAATTCTTGTACCTTTTAAAATAGCTTTACGGGGTTTGAGATACTCTCTTGTCTTATTCCTTGTTATTTTTATTTTACTTGGTGGTAATTCAAAAGCGAAGATTTTTGTTAAATAAATAATTCTTATACCTTTCAAAATAGCTTTACGGGGTTTGAGAGACTCAGTTATTTTATTCTGTGTGATTTTTTCTTTACTTGGTGGTCATTCAAAAAGTGAGGATTTCTGTTAAATAAATAATTATTGTACCTTTTAAAATAGCTTTACGGGGTTTGAGAGACTCTGTTGTTTTATTCTGTGTGATTTTTTCTTTACTTGATCGTCATTCAAAAAGCGAGGATTTTTGTAAAAAAAATAATTCTTGTACCTTTTAAAATAGCTTTACGGGGTTTGAGAGACTCTGTTGTATAATTCTATATGATTTATTATTTACTTGATGGTCATTCAAAAAGTGAGGATTTTTGTTAAATAAATAATTCTTATATCTTTTAAAATAGCTTTACTGGGTTTGAGAGACTCTGTTGTCTTATTCCGTTTGATTTTATCTTTACTTGTTTTATTCTTTGTGTTTTTTTTCTTTACTTGGTAGTCATTCAAAAAGCGAGGATTTCATTTAAATAAATAATTCTTGTACCTTTTAAAATAGCTTTACGGGGTTTGAGAGACTCTGTTGTTTTATTCTTTGTTATTTTTTCTTTAATTGGTGGTCATTAAAAAAGAGAGGATTTCTGTTAAAAAAATAATTCTTGTACCTTTTAAAATAGCTTTATGGGGTTTGAGAGACTCTGTTCTTTTATTCTGTGTGATTTTTTCTTTACTTGTTTATCATTCAAAAAGCGAGGATTTCTGTTAAATAAATAATTCATGTACCTTTTAAAATAGCTTTACGGGGTTTGAGAGACTCTTTTGTCTTATTCCTTTGATTTTACCTTTACTTAATTTATTTTTTGTGTTTTTTTTTCTTTACTTGGTGGTCATTCAAAAAGTGAGGATTTCATTTAAATAAATAATTCTTGTACCTTTTAAAATAGTTTTACGGGGTTTGAGAGACTCTGTTGTCTTATTCCGTGTGATTTTTTCTTTACTTTATGGTCATTCAAAAAGCTTTTTTCTTTACTTGGTGGTCATTCAAAAAGCGAGGATTTCTGTTAAATAAATAATTCTAGTACCTTTTAAAATAGCTTTATGGAGTTTGAGAGACTCTGTTGTTTCATTCTCAGTTATTTTTTCTTTACTTGGTGGTCATTGACGTTTTGAAGAAGGCGTAGACTTACCAAAGCATCCTGACGAAGGCGTTTGTGACATAGCAGCTAAAGAAGGCGGTCCCGATTCAGAAATCACAATTCCAAAAAAATGAGAAAGTTTAGGGAAGTAATATGCACGATTGTTAGTTTTCGTTTTTCCCCTTTTTCTCCTTTTCGTTTTTCCCCTTTTTCCCCTTTTTCCCCTTAGTCGAAATACAACTGTTGAATTAATTTAGTTGTGAATAGGAGAGTCGACCAAGAACTTATGCAGGATGGCCAGTGAATTATGTGGTCAACCCGTAACTCAACGGTGGGTAGCCTAGTCCGCGGACCCATGGGAATCTGTGGTGTTAGGTTAGCTACTTTCCCGGTGTGGTTGCTGAATTGTTTTGATTGTAGCTTTTAGCATTCGTTACTCATCCTATAGGTGGATTATAGGTTGTTGGCACTACGCTATTGGCCTTCTTACTTTATCTATTATTCGCCTTAATGCCCAAAATTTCGAAAGAAAAAATTAACCCTAGCGATCAGATTCGAGAACGCTTTCAGAAAATTTTACTGAAACCTTCTTCTAAAATGCTTTTAGCGGTTCGGGTCTGCTATTTTGTTAAGCTGAGAAAGTCTATAAAAGCCTTCTTCATATTTCAAGTTATGAGGTTGCTACTGCCTTGAGTTTATTTTTCCTGCTCTTGCCCTAGAACTTTTCTCTCTCAGTTTTCAGCAAAATCAATTAATCTTAACTACCGGTCAGCATCGCAAAGCAACGCGAGCTTTGAATTTTTAACCTACTGTTCAGATGGTACAAATTTATCTTTTGTGGTACAACTTTGGTCGGAAAAATGGTACAACTTATCTCAAAGCGTTGGCAATGCTGGTACTTGCTGGAAGGGCCACGTAAAAATTACGTAAAATTTAACTTAGATTCATCGAGAATGAAATAGCTGACGACTGCCAGTGAGCCGGTCAAGCTCAACTAAGACCTACTTGAAAAGAATTGCAAATTAAGGAAATACACGGAGTAGGTTTGTATTATTACATGTTTCGTTTTAATTTGCAGATCATCTGGCGGAGATAATATTTCGTAATTACTCTTTTTTAGAGAGTTGCTTATACTTATGTGCATTGCATATTTTGTTTGAGACTGGTCGCAATTGCTTCTGATTTTTTTTTCCTACGTGGTGACAAAAATGCTTTTATTTGTTTTGAATTGTTTTTTATTTCTTTTATTATTTTTTAATGAATATCTTTGCGGAATTAAAATTTAAGAGCCTTGACACTTCTGGCGAACCCTGGCGATCTGGCACTCGAACGGTTCTAGTTGCGTCGTCTAAATTCTCAAACGGTTAGAATGCTTCGTCTAAATTCTATTGATGCAAAAAGTATATAAAATATTTTAATAGATAATTAACATTTTTATATACTTAAAAAATATTTGCACGCCTCTGGCAAGTTGTTCTATGATATATTTAATGCATCAGATAAGTAAAGGGTATTGTGCCATCAATGCATTTTTTTTATCCTGTCCACTTCGTATGAAAGAGGTTATCCTATAAACTTCAGGAGGGGGGCTCCTGCGATGGAAAATCCATAGTTCTAATGCTCTTTTTGAGATTCAAAAGCGATTGGAAGGGGACCTTTTGCACTATTTTATTGTGAAACTTGGGAGGTGAAAGATGATTTATTTTGTGATGATGAATTAGTGTCAATACTAAAAGGTTGAAAAAATAATAAGGTTCCAGGTGCTGATAGGAGATTTTTTAATATGGTAGCTGTGAATTTAGGGGTAAATTACGGAAGATTATGAAAAGACTTTTTTTTAAAGGGGGAGTACCTAGCGAATTTAGAAAAACTTTATTAAAAGCCCTCTATAAGAAAGGTGATAAGAGTGAGTATGGTAATTATAGAGGCATAAGCATGGTTTCTTTCGGAAGCAAATTACTTAGAATGATGATGCTTATTAAACTTACAGATGCTGTAGATAAATTTTTAAGAGGTCAAGGTTATCTTCAAAGTGTTCTTTGGGCAAAACAACAAGTTCAAATGGCTTCAATTTATAGGGTTTAGCTATTTCTAGAGAATATGTTTTACAAGTCCGGCCATTATTTGTAGTAACAATTAAAAGAAATTACCACTCGCTTGAATAAGACGTTATGTTTTACAATTTGATTTCTTTTTTCAAGCTAGAGCACGTAAAAGTGACCGATGTTGCTTTGTCTGTTGTCTAACACCATATGACATTTGAATATTACCTTCCAGTAAATTTAAACAAAGTTTCGACAAGATTAATAAATTCCTTGTCAACGCCATGTTTGGGAATTCTACCCTAAGCCGCGGTTTTGAATTGGCTATTAGGGAATATAAATGTCTGTGTTCGTGTAGCTTCTTCAACGTCATGATAGCGACTAAAGACCTTATTTACTATTCACGGTTTGATATACAGTAATTTCATTATAGAAAATATCATCGAATACACGCAACTCTTCGGGTATGTTTTGATTCAGGTCTAATAAAACGTAACCATAAGGTTTATTACTTGCTTGATTGTATGCAGAAAGTAAAAATTTGGGTTCGCCAGGGTACATTTGTTTGTTTAGAGTTATAAGAGAACTAGAATTACGAAAAACTCTATAGATAATATAGATGGTACAATTCAAAGCAAGTGTTCTCATACATTTACTCTGATGAAAAAGATTATGAAACAAAGCAGTTAAAAAAAATGTTTCGTGATAGCCGGACCGTGAATAATTGTAACATTTCCTGCGACCATTCTTCAATAGATTCAGCTAAATCGTCAATAATCAACCACGAGTTTGGCGCAATACTAGCAAACACGTCAAGTCCTTGTATGAATTTTATGTTTGGGTCAATCTTTTTTATTTTTTTATAAGATTCTTGCCATGCACTATATTAATAATGGATATTTTTCGGATTTGCTAAAAATGTTTTATTACGATTTTGAATTATTTTCGTTAAAAGTGTTGTTTTACCGGACATGGACAGTCCGCTCTATAAAAAGATCTGAATGGTGTTTAAATTGATATATACTCCTCTAATGTCAAAATACAACTAACAAAACATAACCTCAATGTATTGAATAGATACTCGTGGGAAATAGAATACATGGTTTGTTTAATTCACAGATATATATATATATATATATATATATATATATATATATATATATATATATATATATATATATATATATATATATATATATATATATATATATATATATATATATATATATATATATATATATATATATATATATATATATATATATATATATATATATACTAACTAACTAACAACAACTCATCGCAGCACCAAGCCACCTGAGGCCAACGCAGCTACGCACGTTCCTCCTCCACGGCGGCCAGCAGCGAGCCCCGGACAGAGCGAGAGCAAGTACATAAACAGTTAAAAATTTAACACTTTAAAGTTACTGCTTTGCGCAACAAAAAAAATATAAATATAAATGACTAGATGAAAAATGAAGTGCTGAGCTGGTGACGGAATAAATGGCTCTCCTCCCCCCAAGAGACGGGCCCCTCCCCCTCCCACAACTATAGAGCTTTCTCCAGACCGAGTTGCTTTCTATAATATACTCATTCAACTCGATCTGAAGTAAGTAGGGGCCATGTGGTAGTACTTCCACACCACCCTCGAGTACATAGACTTTGTCCGATATGGTGGACATGGCATTTTTCTCAACCCGAATTGTATAGTTTTAATATTTTAAAGAGCGAATGCCCATGACACTCGCTCTTGGAACTAAATTCATCTCTATACAGTTTCTATAAGCACTAATGTTTAAATTTTCGTTTATATAGTGTGAGGGCACTTACTTGTAGACTATTTGGGAGTCTTATTGTGCGTTTCAACACATTACACCTTCGGACCGGAAAATACACCATTCGATACCAAGTCACTCACCGTCTCTGATTTAAATTTAAGCAATTGATTTTGGAGATGGCGTTTCACTAGCTCAAGATAGAGGGACTCATCCCAGTTTGTATAATCCATCTGAGAACTAATGTACTCTCCATTTTCCCAATCGCGTAACAGATTATTTGTTTTAATTTTCAACAGGAGTGAGTCAGTGTCTCCATAATAGACCCGAACTTGTCCCATCCCCAGCCATTGGCGCTTACACACATTGTAATAGAAACTCCAACATGAGTTTCTTTGAAATTTCTAAAATGGCACTGCCAGCGGCAATGTTTTATTTAAAACTTCTTTCAAAACTAATTTTTATTTAAATCCAAGTTCTTTCTATGTAGAAGGACCATATTGGAGTCTGTGATCGTGAATGATGTGAAGTTTGGATCCACAATGATTCGGGCACATTCTTTTGGGTCAGTCACAACGTCACAACAAATCCTGTTACGCACACTCTCACATATTTTACCAAAAGCCGAGTTTAATATGAGTTTAAGGATTTTTTTTCTACCTTGGTTTTTACTTGAGACCGTTTATTGACGAAATTGTCAACAAACGTCTTAATGTAAGGTTTTTGATCAAATTGGAGGGCTCTATGAATCTTTTTGACATTGAAACCATTAGCTAGCACCCACCGCAAAAGAAAGAAGTGTAAAACAATATTCCGTTTTGGCTCAAGGTCGGAAACAAGCTTTTTTTTATGGTGTCCTATGCATACCTTTATTTTCTACCAAAGATAAATGGCAGAGACACAAAGAGTCCCTAGGCACCGGTCTATTAATGCAGGGGAAAACAAGTCTTTTACCAAGAGATAAAGTCCAAGAGGTATTTCACCGTCAATTTCGAAAATCATTCCTTGTGGTCTATTTCCCTCAACAGTGTGAATGTTGGGGAAGACTGGAGCAGAAGGATTGTCGAATTCCCTTACGGCAAATAAAAGTGAGACATTACTGACGACTAAAGGGAATTCATATCCTTGAAAACGACGTCCGACTTTTCACTGGTGCGTGGTCCAGTCGGGTCGGTTTCAAGGATACGATCCCCGTCGAAAACATACCCTCTCTGCATGAATCTCTCTACAAATAAGTGCTGATCCACTTTGTAGGTCAGACCTATTTCTGCATTACTAATTTTAAGAATGAAATCCATCATCGGATGAGGAGTGGAAAAATAATAACCCAAACCCAACCCACACTCTTCATGAATTTTGCCGTGTTTGCACAGACAATATCCAACAACGTCAAAACATCACTTTCCAGGTACATTTTTCAATAATCCCACCCATTTTACACCCTCCCTTTGCCAAAACCCTATTGGCAAATTCATAATCGCCAGTGGTGCATTGACAATTGCGAATTTTAAGTTCAAAATCGATTTATTTCCATAAATAACAATAACAAAAATAATATCCCAAAGGACTCAATGGCCTGTTATTTGGGACACGACATAAAATAAATGACTAATATTGAAAATATGGTATAAAACATACTAAATAATGTCTAATTTATAAATATATAAGGAAAAGAAGTCATATCACCGACAGTCCACATGAAACAGTGACCCTCCTATCACCCGACAACCAAAAACAAAATAAAATTATCTACATCATCGAGGATCCAACGCCAACAAAACAAAACAACCACCACCACCCCCCCCCCCCCCAAAAAAAACGTAAAACAACTAAAAATTATTTAATATTACCTTTAATAAGAAACTTTTCATATATCTCTTAAAGGAGCCAAGTATTCGTGACTGACGAGTCTCAGCAGGAACCAAGTTCCAAGAATGTCCCCCAGTCACGACCAGACCAAAGTCTGAACAAACCGAGGGAGTAGCCAGAATTATCATATCTTCCCAGTTTCGAATTGTATACACATATACTTGCCCTACTAGTTTAAGTACTCCAGAAAAACAACATGGGAGATCTCCGTGGAAGAACTGATGTGCCAACGAAGATAGAGATATAACATAGAACTCTTTAATCTTAAGAAAAATAACAGGAGTGTTTGTAGTCGACTGGAGAACACTTACAGATTTCTCATGAAGAACATGAACTGGAACAAGTACAGAAGGAAATGTAGACAATCCACACAGATGAACAGTAACATATATAAGGAAAAATGAGAGAGAAAAATAAAAGACAGAGCATAGGAAAAGGGAATAAACGCTTTAATTTACGGATGATTCCAAGTCCAAGGGAAATTTTCACTCTTATTACTTGAACATGCCACTTAAACAATAAATTTTTATTCAAAAAAACTCTCAGGAATCACACTTATCGATCCGGGGGGCCGCTTATGGAGCCTCTTGGTGTAGGAACCTCAGTAATTGTTGGGCAGCTCACACCTGTACGGGAAGAAATAAGAAGGTATGACTTTTTGAAATTTAAAGCTAGTTGATTTATATCAAACCAATTGAATATCTTCTCAGTAATTGCTTGAAGCTTTAGAATAAGGGATGACTCACCCGGAGCTGCAGCACCTAGAGTATTGTCATCTGCAAATGCTACCAGTTCTTCTCGACTACCATATGAGGACGCCGACATTGTCTGAGAGTAACAATTGTGACACAAGCCACAGCTAACATTGATAATTGGGGGGTTAAGAAGTCGGTAGAGGTCGTTCACATAGATCAGGAAGAGGGCTGGCCCAAGAATAGAACCTTGAGGTACTCCTTATTCAATTGGAACTTCCTTGTCTGTATCTTCTATGGAGATAGATCTGTCAGTGAGGTATGATGAGAACCAAGGCAATGCTTCCCCACACACACCATGATGAGAAAGTTTACCAATGAGGATCTTTTGTGTAAGGCTGTCAAAAGCTCTTTTTACATAAAAAAAAATGGCTGCAGGAATAAGATTAGAATCTAGAGATCGTCATATAAACTGAAAAAGTTTATTACAAGCATGTTCTGTAGAATACTTTGCACGAAACCCAAACTGATGTTGATGGAAAAAAATTGCTTCAAGAAATCTCACCAGACGTTTGAGCATTGGCCTTTCAAATATCTTAGAGCATGCTGACAAAAGATAGATCGGCCTATAGTTCCCATGATCCTTACGGTCACCTCCTTTAAAGAGAGCTATCACACGCGACAATTTAAGACGTTCAGAAAATATTCCTAGTTTAAATGACCTATTAATCAAATGGCAAAGTGGGGTGATAATCGAAGGAAGGATATGTTTAATTACTTTAGCAGAAATTTTGTCAAAACCTGTTAAAGAATTCTTTACAGACAAAACAATATTTGTATTTTCCTGCACCGTAACGTCCTCAAGGACCATTGATTTCAAGCAAAGGTTGCTGAGGAACTGCTCCCAAGTCTCTGACCCCGAGCAGCAGGAACCACTATTAGCAGTTTTTTACCCTATCTCCCCAAAGAATTTGTTCAAATGATGTTGTACTTGGCCTTTTTCTGTGATGAGTTGATCGTCTACCATACGAGATTTAGGGAGACCTACTAGTTTTCTGGATGGCCGACTAACTTCCTTATTCATTTCCCACGTCTTCTTTATATTTTTACCGCAATCAACAAATCTCTTTGTAAAATATAATATTTTAGCTCTCCGAAAAATTAATTTTAGCATATTACGGTACCACTTAAATGCTTCTAATTTAGCATCACTTGGTCTGTTTGTGTACTCTTTCCAAAGGTTTTGCTTCCTAATTATTGACTTGAGGACTCCCGATATTAACCAGGGAGCTATGGGTGTTGATCTTTTTGATCGAGGATTCCTCAAAGGAGGTCTTAGTCAATAAGACGTGAATTTTCCTTTAACAGTGTCATAAAACTGGCCAAATATATCGTTATAATTGCCCAAATTAATATTTTCTGGTAATGAAAAGTCCTATGAAGATGTACTCAGATCATCTTTTAGTATATCCAGATCCAATGGTGAGCAAAAGAATCTCGGTGTATCCTGGGGGACTAATCTTTGTGGATTTTGGAAAATTTGAAACAAGGCTGCAACTGGCAAATGGTCGAAAGTATCAGAAAGCAGTACTTCGTTCTTAATGGAGTGTAGTGATGAAAAAATGTTGTCAATTGATGTTGCTGATTGGGTAGAAATCCTTGTCGGTATGTTTGAACAAGGAGCTAATCCATACGAAATTAGTAAAGACAAAAGATTAGAAGCCTGTCTAGACGACGGTTCCGCAATGTCAAGGTTAAAGTCATCCATCAATACAACTTCGGATTTTTCAGCAAAAACGTTTCCAAGAACATCTTCTTATGTTTCCATAAATTGAGTTATAGACCAACTTGGAGAACGATATACTTCGCCTATTATTACCCTTTTCTTAGGGTTGATTGGGACTTCTATAAAAAGTGACTCAAATACATTTTCGTTATTTGTACATAAACCATGTCTTAGTACAGCCTGAAAATTATTTCGGATGTAAAATCTAAGTCCACCTTCTTGGGCCGTCTTGCAGTTAAGAAACAGCGACATATAACCGAAAATATCCAAAAGTACCAGATTTTTCTCGCTCCAAAATATTTCACAGAGACCGGTAATTGCGGGGCACGAATTCCGACATAATATTTGAATATCATCAAACGAGGAATTTAGATCCTGAACGTTTAGATGCACAACCAGGAATGCATCACCCCACCGAGCTCCGGAGTCCCAAAATCTCAGCTCCTCCACTAACACACTATCAATAATATTCTCAAAATTTTCATATAAATTCATATTGGGGGCTTTATCAACCGCATTAGTTATAATTTCATTAAAATTAACTCTCCCAAATTAATAATCATCTAATTTCCCTAGTGTTATATTAGCGTTAATCCCCAAAAGAGAATCAATTTCAACCGTAATGACTTACCGATGCAGGTCACAGAGACCCATGCTGTAGTCACTTGAGCACCAGTGACGTCAACCTTTTAATCTGAATTAAAAAGGCTATGACAAGAACTTGATTATTTTGCTCTGAAACAAAAAAATAACAAGTAAAATAGCAAAGGAAGATGTAATCACTGAGGGTAAAGAAAGACAATTAAAAGGGAAAAATACAAAAAGATAAATAACATTAACGAACAGCTCATTTTTTGAAGATATAATATATTGTGTGGAAGCGAACAATCACTAACTATCATGAGTCAGAATCAAAATTAGAATTGGCTGAGGGGAAAACTATGATAAGCAGGTCGTAGCATGCGTCATCAACCTTGATCCAGTTAGAAATAAAAGTATTTTTAGATTCTAGCCATAATCTAGTCCCCTTCTTAACCCCTTTGATATGAGACACTTTGTCGGAGACAACTTTATGATTTCTTAAATTATAAGCCGTACTCAAAAGTTTCTTCCGACGTTTAGCGAGCTCTAATGGAAGGTCAATACTGACGCTTTTCCCCGTATTTCTTAGATTACCAACACAAGCCATAATATTGTCCTTATGTCGAAGATTTAGAACAGATACAAGAAGAGGGTCCGATGCCAGACGCAAGTTCTGTTTCCTGGAACTTTTAACCTTGTTTCCAAGTCTACAGATGGCCATGAACTTAATATCCCTGTAGTTCCGTACCACATTCCTGAAAAAAATCATTAACGATCTCTTCAATATCTTCATTTTACTTGTTAAGAATTCCATGGATAAAAGGATTCTAGCGTTTAACACACAATCAAGTTCTTAAAACGTGGTTTTTAGTCGCCACAAGAGCGGATTTCAAGCTAGTATTCTCTTGTTTCAAAGCTGCATTTTCTGTACGAAGATTTTCTACAAGTTACTTTAAGTTGTCCATACGCTCATCGAAATACTTCTTTGTGAGAGACATCGCTAATTATATTGTATCGGTAATTAGTATATCGCTAAATATACAGTACGCTTGCTTCTTTCCTCACTTCATCGAAATGATTGTCTTTAAAATGGCATCCAGATAAAAATATAGATCGTGGGGAAGAAGCTAATATTGTTCTTAAGAAAATAGGTGAGGCTTATTCAGGTTTGATGAACCCGAATGAAATATGCAAAAGTCACTTATTCAGAAGTGAGGCTAAAGGCCAAAAGGATGATCTTTCTATTCCAGAAAAATTTCGTTTTTTTTGGATTTCCAATAACAAGTCGGAAAGGCCAAAAATATATGGCTGAATTTGAAAAAAGATGGTGGGCGAAATGAAATAGATAATTTGTCAACAGTTTTTATTGTTTTGAAAAATAAAGTTGTGAAATTCAACCTAGTAATGCATCGATGGCCTCGATCAATCAGCTAACCAAGACTCCAGCTAAAGAAGCTCTATATGAGAGCGATTCAACTTCTGTTCAACTTCCAAACATGAAAAGACAGTTTGAAAAGAAAGCTCGACCTGAAACAAGAGTCAAGCCTAAAAACGAAAAAGACTCAGCCTCTTTTGCTGAGACAAAACGAAAAAAAGCGACGGAAGAAGTAAAAGTCAATGACTTTACTCCAGAGCCAGCAACAAAGGAAAAAATACCAGGCAGCTGGGAGGAGCTTCTGGACGAAGAGAAAATTCAACCAACTAATACATCGATGGCCTCAATCAATCAGCTAACCAAGACCCCAGTTAAAGAAGCTCTGTATGAGAGCGATTCAACTTCTGTTCAACTTCCAAACATGAAAAGACAGTTTGAAAATAAAGCTCGACCTGGAACAAGAGTCAAGCCTAAAAACGGAAGAGACTCAGCCCATTTTGCTGAGACAAAGCGAAGAAAGCGACGGAAGAAGTAAAAGTTAAGGACTTTAATACAGAGCCAGTAACAAAGAAAAAAATACCAGACAGCTGGGAGGAGCTTCTGGACGAAGAGAAAATTCAACCAACTAATGCAGCAATGGCCTCGATCAACGAGCTAACCAAGACTTCAGTTAAAGATGCTCTATATGAGAGCGATTCAACTTCTTTTCAACTTCCAAATATGAAAAGACGGTTTGAAAAGAAAGCTCGACCTGGAACAAGAGTCAAGCCTAAAAACCGAAAAGACTTAGCCCCTTTTGCTGAGACAAAACAAAAAAAGGTGACGGAAGAAGTAAAATTCAATGACTTTACTACAGAGCCAGCAACAAAGAAAAAATACCAGACAGCTGGGAGGAGCTTCTGGAAGAAGAGGAAATAACCATACAAGAAAAAGAACAGCGTCAAGACAATACTTCTCAGACCAAAATGAACCAGAAAGCACTTCAAGCACATAAGAATATTGACAGTTCAGGACCTAGGCCTTCTTCCTATAAAGGTGAAAAGAGACGTAGGTCCTATTCTTTTAAAGGTCAAGAGACAGTGCAAAAAAGGAGAGAATTTTACTCTATTCTTGAGTTACCTACAAACGCGACTAAAGAAGAAATTTAAAAGGCGTATAAAAGATTGTCTTTAAAATGGCTTCCAGATGAAAATATAGATCGTGGGGAAGAAGCTAATATTGTTTTTAAGAAAATAGGTGAGGCTTATTCAGGTTTGATGAGCCCGAATGAAATATGCAAAAGTGACTTATTCAGAAGTGATGCCAAAGACCAAAAGGATAATCCTTCTATTCCAGAAAAATTTCTCTTTTTTTGGATTTCCAATAACGAGTCGGAAAGGCCAAAAATATATGGCTGAATTTGAAAAAAGATGGTGGGCAAAATGAAATAGATAATTTGTCAACAATTTTTATTGTTTTGAAAAATAAAGTTGTGAAATTCAACCAACTAAATCATCGATGGCCTCGATCAATCACCTAACCAAGACTCCAGTTAAATAAGCTCTATATGAGAGCGATTCAACTTCTGTTGAACTTCCAAACATGAAAAGACAGTCTGAAAAGAAAGCTCGACCTGAAACAAGAGTCAAGCCTAAAAACGAAAAAGATTCGGCCTCTTTTGCTGAGACAAAACGAAAAAAGGCGACGGAAGAAGTAAAAGTCAATGACTTTATTCCAGAGCCAGCGACAAAGAAAAAAATACCAGACAGCTTTGAGGAGCTTCTGGACGAAGAGAAAACTCAACCAACTAATGCATCGATGGCCTCGATCAATCAGCTAACCAAGACTCCAGTTAAAGAAGCTCTATATGAGAGCGATTCAACTTCTTTTCAACTTCCACACAGGCAAAAACAGTGTGAAAAGAAAGCTCGACCTGGAACAAAAGTCAAGCCTAAAAACGGAAGATACTCAGCCCCTTTTGCTGAGACACAGCGAAAAAAGGCAACGGAAGAAGTAAAAGTCAAGGACTTTAATACAGAGCCAGCAACAAAGGAAAAAATACCAGACAGCTGGGAGGAGCTTCTGGACGAAGAGAAAATTCAACCAACTAATGCAGCAATGGCCTCGATCAATGAGCTAACCAAGACTTCAGTTAAAGATGCTCTATATGAAAGCGATTCAGCTTCTTTTCAACTTCCAAATATGAAAAAACAATTTGAAAAGAACGCTCGACCTGGAACAAGAGCCAAGCCTAAAAGTGGAAAAGACTCAGCCCCTTTTGCCGAGACAGAACGGAAAAAGGCGACGGAAGAAGTAAAAGTCAATGACTTTACTCCAGAGCGAGCAACAAAGGAAAAAATACCAGACAGCTGGGAGAAGCTTCTGGACGAAGAGAGAATTCAACCAACTATTGCATCGATGGCCTCGATCAATCACCTAACCAAGACTCCAGTTAAAGAAGCTCTATATGAGAGCGATTCAACTTCTGTTCAACTTCCAAATATGAAAAAACCGTTTGAAAAGAAAGCTCGACCCGAAACAAGAGTCAAGCCTAAAAACGAAAAAGAATCAGCCTCTTTTGCTGAGACAAAACAAAAAAAGGCGACGGAAGAAGTAAAAGTCAATGACTTTATTCCAGAGCCAGCGACAAAGGAAAAAATACCAGACAGCTGGGAGGAGCTTCTGGACGAAGAGAAAATTCAACCAACTAGTGCAGCGATGGCCTCGATCAATCAGCTGACCAAGACTCCAGTTAAAAAAGCTCTATATGAGAGCGATTCAACTTCTGTTCAACTTCCAAACATGAAAAAACAGTTTGAAAAGAAAGCTCGACCTGGAACAAGAGTCAAGCCTAAAAACCGAAGAGACTCAGCCCCTTTTGCTGAGACAAAGCGAAAAAAGGCGACGGAAGAAGTAAAAGTCAAGGACTTTAATACAGAGCCAGCAACAAAGGAAAAAATACCAGACAGCTGGGAGAAGCTTCTGGACCAAGAGAGAATTCAACCAACTATTGCATCGATGGCCTCGGTCAATCAGCTAACCAAGACTCCAGTTAAAGACGCTCTATATGAGAGCAATTCAACTTCTGTTCAACTTCCAAACATAAAAAGACAGTTTGAAAAGAAAGCTCGACCTGGAACAAAAGTCAAGCTTAAAAACGGAAGAGACTCAGCCCCTTTTGCTGAGACAAAGTGAAAAAAGGCTACGGAAGAAGTAAAAGTCAATGATATTAATATAGAGCCAGCAACAAAGGAAAAAATATCAGACAACTTTGAAGAGCTTCTGGACGAAGAGAGAATTCAACCAACTACTGCAGCGATGGCCTCGATCAATGAGCCCACCAAAACTCCAGTTAAAGAAGCTCTATATGAGAGCGATTCAACATCTTTTCAACTTCCAAATATGAAAAGACGGTTTGAAAAGAAAGCTCGACCTGGAACAAGAGTCAAGCCTAAAAACAGAAAAGACTAAGCCCCTTTTGCTGAGACAAAACAAAAAAAGGTGACGGAAGAAGTAAAAGTCAGTGACTTTGCTCCAGAGCCAGCAACAAAGGAAAAAATACCAGACAGCTGGGAGGAGCTTCTGGAAGAAGAGGAAATAACCACACAAGAAAAAGAACAACATCAAGACAATGCTTCTCAGACAAAAATGAACCAGAAAGTACTTCAAGCACATAAGAATAATGACAGTTCAGGACCTAGGCCTTCTTCCTATAAAGGTCAAAAGAGACTAAGGTCCTATTCTTTTAAAGGTCAAGAGACAATGCAAAAAAGGAGAGAATTTTACTCCATTCTTGAGTTACCTACAATCGCGACTAAAGAAGAAATTAAAAAGGCGTATAAAACATTGTCTTTAAAATGGCATCCAGATAAAAATATAGATCGTGGGGAAGAAGCTAATATTGTTTTTAAGAAAATAGGTGTGGCTTATTCAGGTTTGACGAACCCGAATGAAATATTCACAAGTGACTTATTCAGAAGTGATGCCAAACGCCAAAAGAATGATTTTTCTATTCCATAAAAATTTCTCTTTTTTTTGGATTTCCAATAATGAGTCGGAAAGGCCAAAAATATATTGCTGAATTTGAAAAAAGATGGTGGGCGAAATGAAATAGATAATTTGTCAAAAGTTTTTAATGTTTTGAAAAATAAAGTTGAGAAATTCAACCAACTAATGCATCAATGGCCTCGATCAATCAGCTAACCAAGACTCCAGTTAACCCTTAGCATAACAAGAAGCCCGTCAAGGCCTCATATAACTACAGAGAGCTTTTAAGTTTTGCTCCTAATGGACAGATTAATCGGCAAATAAAAAAAAAGAAAAGAAAAACAGAGATCGAGAGAGATAAATAAAGAATGAAAGGGGAGACGGGTGGTTTGAGTGCGAAAGACCCTTAATAAAAAAAAGAATTGCGCCAAGGTCTCATTTGACTACAGAGAAAACCTGCAAATTTTGTTCCTTATGAAAACATTAATTGGTGAGCAAAAGAAAAACAGAAAGGAGCATAATTAGTTGGACTTACTCTGTCTTAAAGGCTCCTGCTTTGTTTTCTCCACATCTGTTACAGCAGGCTTAACTTCTTTAACTTGGGGCATACCCGATGGGAGAATTCCAGGTGGCAGCATGTTCGCTCGGCTTCCAAGGCCGCCATCTATGGGAGGGAGAGAGCTATCTTCGTCGTGATCGTCGAAAGTAAGAACTATGTTATTAATATAAGCAGCTCATATTCACTAAATAACGCTTTGAAAAAACATCCGCGTTAGACACGTCAATACAGAGACACTAAAGAATCTATTTACTTGCAAAAAGGGATTCATATCTGATAGTATCGGCGCTGCACAATATAAAATTGTTTAAAGTGACCCCTTGTTTTTACTAAATTATTTTATATCGCAAATAAAATAAAAATGGCCTAGCCAGATAGGAAAAATTGGCAAAAATTCTATACTTCGTTCTTTAGATTGGAGGAGCTGCTTCCTCTGTGTATGTTTGCTTAATCTTTACTAAACAGAAAAACTTTGATTTTAAAACTTTCCTTCTTCATTAAGTAAAAATATGTTACATGTATCGAGAAGGATAAATGATAGGAAGTTGACTTCTCAAAAGACGTGTGAAGACCTATTTCCTTTATGCATGTCTTTAAAGAAAATTTTACAAAACTTCTGGCCTCCACCCCACCCCGTCACAAATGCCAGAAATTCCAAGATTCTCCCCATAATTTTCTCTAATTTTTAGATTAGTTGCTCTTGCTGTTCTGACGATTCCTAACCCCCGTAAGAAGAGCCAGTACATCTGATTTTCGCGATAAGTTTTAAGTTGTAGTATTTTTTTTCACACAGGCATTTTTGTTGAATTTTCTCTTCGTCCAGAAGCTCCTCCCAGCTGTCTGGTATTTTTTCCTTTGTTGCTGGCTCAGGAGTAAAGTCATTGACTTTTACTCCTTCCGTCACCTTTTTTCGTTTTGTCTCAGCAAAATAGGCTGAGTCTTTTTCATTTTTAGGCTTGACTCTTGTTTCAGGTCGAGCTTTCTTTTCAGACTGTCTTTTCATGTTTGGAAGTTGAACAGAAGTTAAATCGCTCTCATATAAAGGTTTTTTAACCGGAGTCATAGTTAGCTGATTGATCGAGGCCTTCGAAGCATTGGTTGGTTGAATTCCTCAACTTTATGTTTCAAAACATTAAAAACTTTTGACAAATTATCTATTTCATTTCGCCCACCATCTTTTTTCAAATTCAGCCATAAATTTTTGGCCTTTCCGACTCGTTATTGGAAATCAAAAAAAAAGAGAAACTTTTCAGGAATAGAAAGATCATCCTTTTGGCCTTTGGCATCACTTCTGAATAAGTCACTTTTGCATATTTCATTCGGGTTCATCAAACCTGAATAAGCCTCACCTATTTTCTTAAGAACAATATTAGCTTCTTCCCCACGATCTATATTTTTATCTGGATGCCATTTTAAAGACAATCTTTTATACGCCTTTTTAATTTCTTCTTTAGTCGCGTTTGTAGGTAACTCAAAAATAGAGTAAAATTCTCTTCTTTTTTGCATTGTCTCTTGACCTTTAAAAGAATAGGACCTACGTCTCTTTTGACCTTTATAGGAAGAAGGCCTAGGTCCTGAAATGGCATTATTCTTATGTGCTTAGAGTGCTTTCTGGTTCATTTTGGTCTGAGAAGCATTGTCTTGACGCTGTTCTTTTTCTTGTATGGTTATTTCCTCTTCTTCCAGAAGCTCCTCCCAGCTGTCTGGTATTTTTTCCTTTGTTGCTGGCTCTGGAGTAAAGTCACTGACTTTTACTTCTTCCGTCACCTTTTTTTGTTTTGTCTCAGCAAAAGGGGCTTAGTCTTTTCTGTTTTTAGGCTTGACTCTTGTTCCAGGTCGAGCTTTCTTTTCAAACTGTCTTTTCATATTTGGAAGTTGAAAAGATGTTGAATCGCTCTCATTTAGAGCTTCTTTAACTGGAGTTTTGGGTGGCTCATGGATCGAGGCCATCGCTGCATTAGTTGGTTGAATTTTCTCTTCGTCCAGAAGCTCTTCAAAGTTGTCTGATATTTTTTACTTTGTTGCTGGCTCTATATTAATATCATTGACTTTTACTTCTTTCGTCGCCTTTTTTCGCTTTGTCTCAGCAAAAGGGGCTGAGTCTCTTCCATTTTTATGCTTGACTTTTGTTCCAGGTCGAGCTTTCTTTTCAAACTGTCTTTTCATGTTTGGAAGTTGAACAGAAGTTGAATCGCTCTCATATAGAGCTTCTTTAACTGGAGTCTTGGTTAGGTGATTGATCGAGGCCATCGATGCAATAGTTGGTTGAATTCTCTCTTCGTCCAGAAGCTCCTCCCAGCTGTCTGGTATTTTTTCCTTTGTTGCTCGCTCTGGAGTAAAGTCATCGACTTTTACTTCTTCAGTCGCCTTTTTTCGTTCTGTCTCGGCAAAAGGGGCAGAGTCTTTTCCGCTTTTAGGCTTGGCTCTTGTTCCAGGTCGAGCGTTCTTTTCAAACTGTTTTTTTCATATTTGGAAGTTGAAAAGAAGCTGAATCGCTTTCATATAGAGCATCTTTAACTGAAGTCTTGGTTAGCTCATTGATCGAGGCCATTGCTGCATTAGTTGGTTGAATTTTCTCTTCGTCCAGAAGCTCCTCCCAGTTGTCTGGTATTTTTTCCTTTGTTGCTGGCTCTGTTTTAAAGTACTTGACTTTTAATTCTTCGGTCGCCTTTTTTCGCTTTGTTTCAGCAAAAGGGGCTGAGTCTCTTTCGTTTTTAGGCTTGACTCTTGTTCCAGGTCGAGCTTTCTTTTCAAACTGTCTTTTCATGTTTGGAAGTTGAACAGAAGTTGAATCGCTCTCATATAGAGCTTCTTTAACTGGAGTCTTTCTTAGCTGATTGATCGAGGCCATCGATGCATTAGTTGGTTGAATTTTCTCTTCGTCCAGAAGCTCCTCCCAGTTGTCTGGTATTTTTTTCTTTGTTGCTGGCTCTGGAATAAAGTCATTGACTTTTACTTCTTCCGTCGCCTTTTTTCGTTTTGTCTCAGCAAAAGAGGCTGAGTCTTTTTCGTTTTTAGGCTTGACTCTTGTTTCAGGTCGAGCTTTCTTTTCAGACTGTCTTTTCATGTTTGGAAGTTGAACAGAAGTTGAATCGCTCTCATATAGAGGTTTTTTAACCGGATTCATGGTTAGCTCATTGATCGAGGCCATCGCAGCATTATTTGGTTGAATTTTCTCTTCGTCCAGAAGCTCCTCCCAGCTGTCTGGTATTTTTTCGTTTGTCGCTGGCTCTGGAGTAAAGTCATTGACTTTTACTTCTTCCGTCGCCTTTTTTCGTTTTGTCTCAGCAAAAGGGGCTGAATCTTTTCCGTTTTTAAGCTTGGCTCTTGTTCCAGGTCGAGCTTTCTTTTGAAACGGTTTTTTCATATTTGGAAGTTGAAAAGAAGTTGAATATTCCATCACTTCGACTACACTCCAATCAATTTCGACTATTAAAAAGGGCACTAGCTCTTTAATTTCCAATCGAATGATCCTGTTTTGAAGTTTCTACGATAACGCCTTCTATAAAAACCTTATATGCCACCAGGGCATAACTTAAAACCCTTGCCCTGAGGGTTTTGGGGGAGTATCCTCCTCAAAAATATATTTCTATTTTGAAATCAACTACGCTGAACAAAATGGCTATCTCAAAATTTTGATTGGATGTGTTTTGGGGAATGATGGGCGGGGGGGGGGGGGCTAGTTTCCCTCCAATGATTTTCGACTATTAAAAAGAGCACTAGAACTCTCGATTTCCAATCGAATGAGCCCTCTTGGAAGTTTTGTACGACGACCACTTCCATATAAGTGCCTCTGAAAAAAAAAAATAATAATAATAAAACATTGGAGCCGTATGGCCTTTACTATAGGCAACGCTACAGCGTTGCCTCTGATATAAAAACTTGCTCTGATGGATACATTGCTCCCATCTATATTACTTTCCTCATCTGATAATAGTAATACGCCTATATACATGAATGATGTTGTGAAACTCACACCCCGAATATGTGAAATATATACTGCCTTCTATGTTTTCCCTCCTCTAGAAACTGCTCACACCTCATCTCAGGCTTCAAGTTTCCAATAGACCCTGGTATATTTGCTAGAGCCTCCTCTGTCATCATACTATTTGAATTGTCGCAAGCTTTGAGCTAACGATACCGATTAATTTCATTTAATAGACTTCAAAATGCTTTGCATGAGATAATTTGCTGATGTAGAATTGAGTTTTAATATTTGAATTCAGAAAGATGCGACCCCCTCACGGCTGAACAGTCTATACGTTTGTGCTTTCTCTGATTTTTTTTTTATATTGCTGTCTCACTACGCATGTCAGTATTGCACCTGTAACATTGTGCTAGATATACTTTATTATATATAACCTATTTCTTTTCAAGTTTTGTCTATTTGTTGACTTTATTTCAATTAACAACGTTGACTTACTTAAGATTAGCTCTAGGTGTGATGAATTGGGCGATTTTTTGGTGATAATGTATAAAATTTTGAGTGGTGACAAAGACCTCTTTAGGTTTGAGCCTGGGTTTGTGACAGTGGCAATATTTTTGATATGATTTTTCAAAAGTTATCTATCAGCAAAAACAAAACAAAAATGCCTGCCTGAAAAAAAATACTACAACTTAAAACTTATCGCGAAAACCAGATGTACTGGCTCTTCTTACGGGGGTTAGGAATCGTCAGAACAGCAAGAGCAACTAATCTAAAAATTAGAGAAAATTATGGGGAGAATCTTGGAATTTCTGGCATTTGTGATAGGGTGGGGTGGAGGCCAGAAGTTTTGTAAAATTTTCTTTAAAGACATGCATAAAGGAAATAGGTCTTCACACGTCTTTTGAGAAGTCAACTTCCTATCATTTATCCTTCTCGATACAGGTAACATATTTTTACTTAATGAAGAAGGAGAGTTTTAAAATCAAAGTTTTTCTGTTTAGTAAAGATTAAGCAAACATACACAGAGGAAGCAGCTCCTCCAATCTAAAGAACGAAGCATAGAATTTTTGCCAATTTTTCCTATCTGGCTAGACCATTTTTATTTTATTTGCGATATAAAATAATTTAGTCAAAACAAGGGGTCACTTTAAACAATTTTATATTGTGCAGCGCAGATACTATCAGATGTGAATCCCCTTTTGCAAGTAAATAGATTCTTTAGTGTCTCTGTATTGACGTGTCTAACGCAGATGTTTTTTCAAAGCGTTATTTAGTGAATAATAGCTGCTTATATTGATAACATAGTTCTTACTTTCGACGATCACGACGAAGATAGCTCTCTCCCTCCCATAGATGGCGGCCTTGGAAGCCGAGCGAACATGCTGCCACCTGGAATTTTCCCATCGGGTATGCCCCAAGTTAAAGAAGTTAAGCCTGCTGTAACAGATGTGGAGAAAACAGAGCAGGAGCCTTTAAGACAGAGTAAGTCCAGCTAATTATGCTCCTTTCTGTTTATCTTTTGCTCACCCATTAATGTTTTCATAAGGAATAAAATTTGCAGTTTCTCTCTGTAGTCAAATGAGACCTTGGCGCAATTATTTTTTTTATTAAGGGTCTTTCGCGCTCAAACAACCCGTCTCCCCTGTCATTCTGTATTTATCTCTCTCCATCTCTGTTTTTCTTTTCTTTTTTTTTGTTCGCCGATTAATCTGTTCATTAGGAGCAAAACTTAAAAGCTCTCTGTAGTTATATGAGGCCTTGACGGGCTTCTTGTTATACTAAGGGTTTTTCACACTCAAATCACCTGTTCCCTCTCTATTTATCTCCCTCTCTCTATCTCTCTCCCTTTTCTTTTTTTATTTTGTTCGCCGATTAATCTCTTCATTACAAGGAAAGCTTTCAAGCTCTCTCTGTAGTCATATGAGACCTTGGCAGGCCTCTTGTTTTACTAGGGGTCTGTCATACACAAATCACCTGCACCTCTCTCTCGCTCTCCTTCTCTCTCTCTCTCTCTCTCTCTCTCTCTCTCTCTCTCTCTCTTTCTCTCTTCCTCGATCTCTCTCTCTCTCTCTCTCTCTCTCTCTCTCTCTCTCTCTCTCTCTCTCTCTCTCTCTCTCTCTCTCTCTCTCTCTCTCTCTCTCTCTCTCTCTCTCTCTCTCTCTCTCTCTCTCTCTCTCTCTCTCTCTCTCTCTCTCTCTCTCTCTCTCTCTCTCTCTCTCTCTCTCTCTCTCTCTCTCTCTCTCTCTCTCTCTCTCTCTCTCTCTCTCTCTCTCTCTCTCTCTCTCTCTCTCTCTCTCTCTCTCTCCCTCTCTCTCTCTCTCTCTCTCTCTCTCTCTCTCTCTCTCTCTCTCTCTCTCTCTCTCTCTCTCTCTCTCTCTCTCTCTCTCTCTCTCTCTCTCTCTCTCTCTCTCTCTCTCTCTCTCTCTCTCTCGAAAAATCTGATAAGAACTATAGCCTAAAATTATTCATTATGTCTTTTTTAAGTCTCGTCTTTTAAGAAACCAAAATTGATCCAATTCACTTAAGTGGCGTTCAGACGATGGATTCCGTCTCAGACTCTGTCCAAGTTTCCCGCTCAGAATGGTTGAAAGCTTAAAATATGAACTATCAAACAACATTTTACTAACTGAAAACACCTATTTAGGTGACAATTATTATTGTTAATTTCTTATTTCTGAAAATACCTTGGACTTTCAACCATTATGAGCAGGAAACTTGGACAGAGTCTGAGACAGAATCTAGTGTCTGAACCACAACTTGTGCTTTTTTTTAGTGTCAATAAAGGAATCTTGCGTACCAGACTCCATTTATTTTACGTATTATTTTGTTTTTATTTATCACTAGCTTTAGAGTCTTTAAGACGATAAACATAAAAATAGTAAAACGACTTAAAAATATGCATAGACTATATTTTTTCGTAAGTACCAGAGAAAACAAATTCTATGTCTTCTTATCCTATCTTCTGCTGCTTTTACTAAATAGACTTATTAAGCATAAATAAAGTACTTATACAGTAGCAAATAAGGTGGCTTTGTTGGGTTTTGGGGGCCTCCCATTGACCTCTGAGCCTTCATCCCTTGTCAAGGAAGGAGCCTTTGTTGATCGCGAAAATTGCCAGAAATCCCCTGCCTTCGCTCGTTACGGTCGTGAGCTCCGGCCTATGGCCCTCATATGCTCGTTACCATCTCACATTTCTTTGTCCATTCTCATGGTTCTGAAATTATCCTGCATAAATTTTGACACCTTTAAGGCGATTAATTTCGCTTATTTTTCATAGCAAAAAAAGTGTAAAACCCACAGTATAATAGTTTAGGCAGTGTAGCAATTTAATTATGTACGAAAAACTGAAGCATAATAATCGACTTCCAGAAGGCTGAAATACTAAAAGAAAAAACTCAATATGTACATGAATTTAAGCATATAAAGGTACTGCATTTTCTTTCCGATCATTTACTATACCAAATGATCAGCACTGTCAGTTTGGGGATGTACTAATATCAAGATTTAGCTACCACTAATTTAAGCCAATCATAATTTTTTATGAATTTTTTAGCAAACAATAACAATCTATAAAAATCTGACTGGCTCAAATTAGTACTAGCTAAATCTCAGTATTAGTAAAGTCTCACTGTGATTGGGCCTTAAGCGGAATCAAAGAGAAAAATAGAAATTGTCACGAGTTAAATAGTTTTAATTTCAGTGGTTTAATTGTAGGTTTTTCTGAAGCTAATCAAATTATGATAGCGGGCAAGATGGTGTGTTGCCTTCCTGAATTATTAATCAAGTTCAGATTCAAATGATTAGTAATTGTAATCAAGAGAAGTTTTTTTTTCAGCATTTCGAAAGAGATCGACACAAGACCCCCGCGCCGCGCCGGCGGATCGACCAAACGCCGCCGACCAGAGCTTATGTCAAGAGTTTTGTTTCAGTGGAAAAGTAGACAATGTTTGCAATAGGTTTAGAATCTTGGACGGTGTAACAGTAGCCCAATTGATTATGGTGGACAAGGAAATGAGAACCCTAATAAGAAAGCAGCACGTGTTCGTATTATTTTTTTCTTTTTTTTACTTACAGAAATCACGTGTAGCAATTCCATTTCAAATGAGCCCTTAAACAGTTAACTAAGTTTATCCGTGTCCCACTAGTAGTGAAAAAAGAAAAGAAAAAGAGGGCACATTAGTGCTGCCAATACAAAAAATGGATATTCCTTGCTGTTCAAGGGGGAAGGGTAGGGAGTGCAGTAATTTTTCTGTTTGGAAATTCTGACAAAGACAATTCCAATGATTTAGTTTTCATTTCAAACCGACGCCTTTTTTTATGGTTTTCAGGTAGTTTTTGAAATTCCCATCAATTTGTTTTCGCTACAAACTTGAACGTTAAGATAAATCGAATCATAAGTTACTCTTTCAGCATCAACTCTTCATTGTATTTTTTTTTTCGCGACGAGGTGCCTTGGTAAAATAAGCAAATAAATAATATATTGTGCCCACCTTACTCGTCACATGACTTCATTTCAACATTAAGATGGAATTCTCAGTATGACGTCATTTCGGTTGCAATCTCCATGCAGGCTTTTATATGTGTTAGTGACGTCACAGTATGAGCATCAAAGCAGTGTGAAAAAGTTGACGTCACCTTTGTCATCAATAATGGAATCCACATGGTGTAGTAGTCAGTTAATTATTGATAAAGCAATATTGCAACATTTGACGATGATTTTAAAAGTTCTTGTTGTCGGAATTCCAATCTCTGTTGCTACAATATCAGCCTGGTGGGCTGTTAAGAGATATATGGAACCTGAAACGGAGGCATGCTCAAGGAGTTCAACAGAAACTCAGAATGATTTTATAGAAGAAAAGATGGATGAATCAAGGACCAACGATGGAGCAAGGGATCAAGTGATCAAGGGATTACACAAAGGCGTACAAATTTTCAAAAATATAATCTGCTCTATCACCGGTGTATATCACCGGTGTCTCGTATTTATATCACCAATTTACTCGTGGATAACCAGCTTATCCCGTGGTGAAGAAATCTCCAAGGATGATGAAAAAAAAAGTGACACAAAACCCCCACCGGCAAATATTGAAAATGAAGCAGTTCTTCAACCAACTAATGCATCGATGGCCTCGATCAATGACCTAACCAAGACTCCAGTTAAAGAAGCTCTATATGAGAGCGATTTGACTTCTTTTCAACTTCCAAATATGAAAAAATCGTTTGAAAAGAAAGCTCGACCTTGAACAAGAGCCAAGCCTAAAAACGGAAAAGATTAAGCCCCTTTTGCTGAGATAAAACGAAAAAAGGCGACGGAACAAGTAAAAGTCAATGACTTTACTCAAGAGCCAGCAACAAAAGAAAAAATACCAGACAGCTGGGAGGAGCTTCTGGACGAAGAAAAAATTCAACCAACTAATGCATCGATGGCCTCGATCAATCAGCTAACCAAGACTCCAGTTAAAGAAGCTCTATGAGAGCGATTCAACTTCTGTTCAACTTCCAAACATGAAAAGACAGTTTGAAAAGAAAGCTCGACCTGAAACAAGAGTCAAGCCTAAAAACGAAAAAGACTCGGCCTCTTTTGCTGAGACAAAACGAAAAAAGGCGACGGAAGAAGTAAAAGTCAATGACTTTATTCCAGAGCCAGCAACAAAGAAAAAAATACCAGACAACTGGGAGGAGCTTCTGGACGAAGAGAGTATTCAACCACCTAATGCATCGATGGCCTCGATCAATCACCTAAGCAAGAATCCAGTTAAAAAAGCTGTATATGAGAGCGATTCAACTTCTGTTCAACTTCCAATCATGCAAAAACAGTTTGAAAAGAAAGCTCGACCTTGAACAAGAGCCAAGCCTAAAAACGGAAAAGATTAAGCCCCTTTTGCTGAGATAAAACGAAAAAAGGCGACGGAACAAGTAAAAGTCAATGACTTTACTCAAGAGCCAGCAACAAAAGAAAAAATACCAGACAGCTGGGAGGAGCTTCTGGACGAAGAAAAAATTCAACCAACTAATGCATCGATGGCCTCGATCAATCAGCTAACCAAGACTCCAGTTAAAGAAGCTCTATGAGAGCGATTCAACTTCTGTTCAACTTCCAAACATGAAAAGACAGTTTGAAAAGAAAGCTCGACATGAAACAAGAGTCAAGCCTAAAAACGAAAAAGACTCAGCCTCTTTTGCTGAGACAAAACGAAAAAAGGCGAAGGAAGAAGTAAAAGTCAATGACTTTACTCCAGAGCCAGCAACGAATGAAAAAATACCAGACAGCTGGGAGGAGCTTCTGGACGAAGAGAAAATTCAACCAACCAATGCATCGATTGCCTCGATCAATCAGCTAAGCAAGACTCCAGTTAAAGAAGCTCTATATGAGAGCGATTCAACTTCTGTTCAACTTCCAAACATGCATAGACAGTCTAAAAAGAAAGCTCGACCTGGAACACTAGTCAAGCCCAAAAACCAAAGATACTCAGCCCCTTCTGCTGAAACAAAGCAAAACAAGGCAACGGAAGAAGTAAAAGTCAAGGACTTTAATCAAGAGCCAGTACCCAAATACAAAATAACAGACAGCTGGGACGAGCTTCTGAACGAAGAGAAAATTCAACCAACTAATGCAGCCAGGGCGTCTATCAATGAGCTAACCAAGACTCTAGTTAAAGATTCTCTATAAGAAAGCGATTCTGCTTCTTTTCAACTTCGAAATATGAAAACACAGTTTGAAAAGAACGCTCGACCTGGAGCAAGAGCCAAGCCTAAAAGTGGAAAAGACTCAGCCCCTTTTGCCGAGACAGAACGAAAAAAGGCGTCGGTAGAAGTAAAAGTCAATGACTTTACTCCAGAGCGAGCAACAAAGGAAAAAATACCAGACAGCTGGGAGGAGCTTCTGGACGAAGAGAGAATTCAACCAACTAATGCATCGATGGCCTCGGTCAATCAGCTAACCAAGACTCCAGTTAAAGAAGCTTTATATGAGAGCGATTCAACTTCTGTTCAACTTCCAAACATGCATAAACTGTTTAAAAAGAAAGCTCGACCTGGAACAAGAGTCAAGCACAAAAACGAAAGAGACTCAGCCACTTTTGCTGAAACAGAGCAAAAAAAGACAACAGAAGAAGTAAAAGTCAAGGACTTTAATACAGAGCCAGTAACCAAAGAAAAAATACCAAACAGCTGGGACGAGCTTCTGGACGAAGAGAAAATTCAACCAACTAATGCAGCAATGGCGTCGATCAATGAGCTAACCAAGACTTCAGTTAAAGATGCTCTATATGAAATTGATTCAGCTTCTTTTCAACTTCCAAATATGAAAAAACAGTTTGAAAAGAACACTCGACCTGGAACAAGAGCCAAGCCTAAAAGTGGAAAAGACTCAGCCCCTTTTGCCGGGACAGAACGAAAAAAGGAGACGGAAGAAGTAAAAGTCAATGACTTTACTCCAGAGCGAGCAACAAAGGAAAAAATACCAGACAGCTGGGAGGAGCTTCTGGACGAAGAGAGAATTCAACCAACTAATGCATCGATGGCCTCGGTCAATCAGCTAACCAAGACTCCAGTTAAAGAAGCTTTATATGAGAGCGATTCAACTTCTGTTCAACTTCCAAACATGAAAAGACAGTTTGAAAAGAAAGCTCGACCTGGAACAAAATTCAAGCCTAAAAACGGAAGAGACTCAACCCCTTTTGCTGAGACAAAGCGAAAAAAGGCGACAGAAGAAGTAAAAGTCAATGATATTAATATAGAGCCAGCAACATAGGAAAAAATATCAGACAACTTTGAAGAGCTTCTGGACGAAGAGAAAATTCAACCAACTAATGCAGCGATGGCCTCGATCAATGAGCTAACCAAGACTCCAGTTAAAGAAGCTCTATATGAGAGCGATTCAACTTCTTTTCAACTTCCAAATATGAAAAGACAGTTTGAAAAGAAAGCTCGACCTGGAACAAGAGTCAAGCCTAAAAACAGAAAAGACTTAGCCCCTTTTGCTGAGACAAAACAAAAAAGGTGACGGAAGAAGTAAAAGTCAATGACTTTACTGCAGAGCCAGCAACAAAGGAAAAAATACCAGGAAGCTGGGAGTTTCTGGAAGAAGAGGAAATAACCACACAAGAAAAAGAACAGCGTCAAGACAATGCTTCTCAGACCAAAATGAACCAGAAAGCACATCAAGCACATAAGAATAATGACAGTTCAGGACCTAGGACTTCTTCCTATAAAGGTCAAAAGAGACGTAGGTCCTATTCTTTAAAAGATCAAGAGACAATGCAAAAAAGGAGAGAATTTTACTCTATTCTTGAGTTACCTACAAACGCGACTAAAGAAGAAATTAAAAAGGCGTATAAAAGATTGTCTTTAAAATGGCATCCAGATAAAAATATAGATTGTTTTTAAGAAAATAGGTGAGGCTTATTCAGGTTTGACGAACCCGAATGAAATATGCAAAAGTGACTAATTCAGAAGTGATGCCAAAGGCCAAAAGGATGATCTTTCTATTCCAGAAAAATTTCTCCTTTTTTTTGGATTTCCAATAACGAGTCGGAAATGCCAAAAATTTATGGCTGAATTTGAAAAAAGATGGTGGGCGAAATGAAATAGATAATTTGTCAACAGTTTTTAATGTTTTGAAAAATAAAGTTGAGGAATTCAACCAACTAATGCTTCGATGGCCTCGATCAATCAGCTAACCAAGACTCTAGTTAAAGAAGCTCTATATGAGAGCGATTCAACTTCTGTTCAACTTCCAAACATGAAAAGACAGTCTGAAAAGAAAGCTCGACCTGAAACAAGAGTCAAGCCTAAAAACGAAATAGACTCAGCCTCTTTTGCTGAGACAAAACGAAAAAAGGCGACGGAAGAAGTAAAAGTCAATGACTTTACTCCAGAGCCAGCAACAAAAGAAAAAATACCAGAAAGCTGGGAGGAGCTTCTGGACGAAGAGAAAATTCAACCAACTAATGCAGCGATGGCCTCGATCAATGAGCTACCCAAGACTCCAGTTAAAGAAGCTCTATATGAGAGCTATTCAACTTCTGTTCAACTTCCAAACATGCAAAAACAGTTTGAAAAGAACGCTCAACCTGAAACAAGAGTCAAGCCTAAAAACCGAAGAGACTCTGCCCCTTTTGCTGAGACAAAGCGAAAAAAGGCGACGGTTGAAGTAAAAGTCAAGGACTTTACTCCAGAGCCAGCAACAAAAGAAAAAATACCAGAAAGCTGGGAGGAGCTTCTGGACGAAGAGAAAATTCAACCAACTAATGCATCGATGGCCTCGATCAATCAGCTAACCAAGACTCCAGTTAAAGAAGCTCTATATGAGAGCGATTCAACTTCTGTTCAATTTCCAAACATGAAAAGACAGTTTGAAAAGAACGCTCAACCTGAAACAAGAGTCAAGCCTAAAAACCGAAGAGACTCTGCCCCTTTTGCTGAGACAAAGCGAAAAAAGGCAACGGAAGAAGTAAAAGTCAAGGAATTTAATACAGAGCCAGCAACAAAGGAAAAAATACCAGACAGCTGGGAGGAGCTTCTGGACGAAGAGAAAATTCAACCAACTACTGCAGCCAGGGCGTCGATCAATGAGCTAACCAAGACTCTAGTTAAAGAATCTCTATAAGAAAGCTATTCTGCTTCTTTTAAAATTCGAATCATGAAAAAACAGTTTTAAAATAAAGCTCGACCTCTAACAATAGACAAGCATAAAATCGTAAAAGACTCCGCCCATTATGCCGAGACAGAACGAAAAAAAGCGACGGAAGAAGTAGAAGTCAATGACTTTACCTAGGGAAGAAGCTAATATTCTTTTTAATAAAATAGGTGAGGCTTATTCAGGTTTGATGAACCCGAATGAAGTATGTAAAAGTGACTTATTCAGAAGTGATGCCAAAGGCCAAAAGGAAGATTTTTCAACTTACGAGCATAGACCCCTTTCTTCATAAAATCCAAATATGAGGGACCCCAGAATCAACAGTGCAATAATTGATATATAACTGGATTTCGCAGTTGAGAACTATCACGAAGTAAAAGTGATGTCTTGCCTTGGCAAGTGCTAGTTCAGTACTCAAAAAGCGAATCATAAAACTCTGCGATGGGTGGTAGTTTTTGTCACTTAGCCTCGAGGCGGAGCTGTAGTACCCATAAGGGTATATGTTTTTACACGTTAATAAATCATACAGTTTCTCATATGGAAAATGCTGTTTGAAGAGGGGAAACTTTTAAAATCGTCGCTTTTCTGTACTTGAACGAGTTTACTTATGGATTTAGGGAAAAAAGTAAAGAAATCAGGGAAACGGATTTGATTCAAGTACTCTTTAAAATTATCATTTGCTTGCCATTTAAATTCTAAGACTAGCAAATTTTCATATATTTTTTGTATGATGTTATATGAAAAAGAACCATCTACCCATGCGCCATCTACAACATCACCTTTCTGCAATCGCGCCAACGCTGGTAATATGAATTTCAAATCATAATTGGAATTGCGCATGTAAAACGGTAAAAAGTACTGCTGTCTAACATTTAAATTACACGATTTATGCGCAACTCCCCGAAAGCTTCTTCCCCTTGATGAAATTTCCTACCATAAATGATAATGATCGCGGGCTGTCACGTCCCTCTCATTAATTTTTTTCTTGCAAACCAAACAAATTTTCTTATTTTTAACAGCCAACTCGTCTTCTGATGATAAATTCATTCGATTGCATTCATCGCGAAATCGTGAAATATCCTCATTCGCTGTTTTAATTAGGGCAACCATAGCTCTGCCAACACGATCTTCTCCACCCAACGTCTCAATAAAATCGGCCAATTCCATGGTATTGCTTGAATCTCCTCGCTTCTGCACAAAAGAGATCGCAATGGCTTCATGTTTTTTCATAGGATTCAAACTTGACAGATTCGACACATTCGTGAGCGCAGCCTAAATGTCCACTAATGCCTTTTTGCTCTGCAACAGCGTGTTCTGGAAGCTTTTGAACCACAAGGTAGCATTGTCCCCTGAAACCGTTTCCACAGACTGGTACCCATGAAGCTTGAAGAACTCAAATGATTTGTTAATTTTAACTCGCTATGAAATCTTGATAGACATATTTGGCTGTAATAGCAGGTACCAATCCCCCTTTTACCCTCACTTAAAACCCTGCTAATATGTGGAAAAGCAAAAAGTGTCGAATTGTTTCATGATGTTTGGCAGGTTTGTAGAGAAGCCATACCCAGTGTTTTACTGATTTATTGGACGGTGCCCTTACGGGATAAATTACCCGCTTCTTATTACTAAGTTTCCCGTCTTTATATTTTTCATTAAATTGAAAAACAAAACCCCAATATTTAAATGTTCATTGGTCCTTTCAAAAGTGTCCATCTCCTTAAGCGTAACTGCATATAGTCCCTATACACAATTAAAATCCATTTTTGGAAATTTTCGTCCCTCCTCACTGCCATTAACCGCCCAATCGTCCGACTTTGCCTTACTAACAGCATCTCTCTCGGGCTTACGTCCTGCGACAAGGACTGAATATTTGAAACACTCCAAACCAGTTTCGAAACAAAAGTGTCGTACACCTCTACACACCTTTAAATTTGCATTATATGTTTTAAAGTTAGGTTTCCCGCTCCCCCTCCCACCTCTTAAAACAAATTCTTTTTTTAAATCTAGTTATATTAAGCTCAAATTTTTCAATAAATAAAACTACTCACCTACTCCTGTTTTCATTGCACCCCTCCATCCAATTAAAAATTTCATCCACCCAATCCGAAAACGCAACCGCAAAATTATGCAAGTCTGGGTGAAGCGCCTGCATCTTTGTTTGCATATCACACGGATGCAACTCACCCGTACCTGCATGTAAAAAATACTTGTAAACACGAAGGATGGTTTTATAGAGTCTCCTCCTCCCGCCTCCCACAAATCGTTTTTGAGAAGTGCCCGAATCATGCTGAAATAGGATTGTGTGGCGTCTATAAGATCCGTGTTAAAACTACCACTTGATAGAGAATTGAACGGATTGCCAAACTCAGCCCTATGTACGTGAATGTTACGCAAAGTGGTATTGGGGAAATACAATCATGGCAATACTGGAGGTGAGCCAGCACCACCTTGTCTCAGTTCCTCCATATCACTCTCACTGTGAGGGGCGGGTACTGCGTCTTCTAGCACCCTCTCGACCTCGTTAGGAGGTAATTATTGTGATAAATTTTCCAAAAATTCACTGCTGAAGCTGAAACCCCTTCCCCCCCAAAAAAACAACTGCCTACATCAACGTCGGGGAACTCTAAACTAGCCAGACTCGCCTCTGCACTTAAACCCTCCTCGGGTTCACTTAATTGTACACTGTCGCGAAATTGAGGTGTTGGTGGTGACACTGTGTGATCCTAAAAGAATAATAACGGCATATTAGCTCACTGAAATGTATTGAAATACTGCTCCCTTATTTCTGAGGGAGCAGAGTTCTTAAGACAAATGGGATGTAAATAAGCTGAAAAGAGAAATGTAGACACTTAAAAGAGTCAAAAATAGGAAAACTTATTTAGATATTTCTATAACTTGGTCCTGAGACATAGAAAAAAATAGTGAAAAGACAAAAAAAGCCTCTTCAGATTCTGCGAACACTCGGTCTTGGGTGCTTGTTGGTCTCAGCAACGCATGATGGAGGGCGGAGGGTTCAGCGACGTTACAAGCTTGTGCCGGTGGGGCAGCGATGTCACGGGCTTGGGGGATTGGAGCAGCGGGGCTTGCCAGCAAGTGAGCAGCCGTCCATTCTCTCCTCATTTTCCTTATAGTCTGCAGAGGGGCTTGCTTTGGGGGTTGGCCTAGGAGCTGTCTGGAAGGGCTAGGCTTCGCAAGATGGAGAGCGGCGGGTTCCGTAGGCTGTGCACCTCTTGAAGTTGTACACCTCTGTGCACCCTGGGATGTCATGAGGGTTCATAGGTGACCCTGGCGGTTGTGCAGCTTGCTGGGTGGGAGCAGCGTCATGGCCTTGTTTAGGGGCGTCACGGTCTTGTACAGATTGGACTACGGGTTGCGCATTAAGTGCTGGTCTGGAAGGGGGAGCATATTTGATAACCGATGCCCTCATAAGAGTCATTGAATTGGTCTTTGCCCTTTTCATCGGGGATGAAAGGGCTGGAAAATTAAAAAAAATATTAGTATAAATTAGGACTCTCTTCTACAGAAGAAAACAAGTTAGTGCCCTTTTCTAGAAACCCTCTACAACAACCACAGAAAACAGAATCCTTTTTCATGCTATTCATATTTAAATCATGATAAGTTTTTAAATCAGTCACCCCCCCCCCCCTTCAAGAAATCAAAAATTAGGCTTAGAAATGAAACATTTTTATTATACAAGTTGTGAGAAATACACCCGACAGTCAGTAGCAATAGAATAGAAATAAATGTTACTATTTTTACCATTTAGAAAACAAAAATGATTTAATACGTGCCAATAAAGGCAAAGCGTTTAAAATCAAAAAAGCTGTATTTACGGCATTAATAAACTAGCATTATTCCTCTAGGGCCAGAAAGTGTATCAATTCGAAATTCAGATCATTTAAATAGCTATAAAAAACTAGATTTTTTGTCTATACTTAGGATAGAATGTTTTTATTACGCACCGTATGCTCCTGTTAGACCATCGTCTTATGCGCAATTTCCAGGGCCAAAAATATCATATGAAAATGCCTCTATCTTTGAATAAGTTTGCAGAAAATAGAGCCTCTTTCAGACAACCTAGAATTATGTAAATGGATCACCTCCTGTAAGCTTCATTGACGGCATTCCTTTCCGAGTGTTATTATTTTACAATGCACTGTTTTGAGAGGGTTAAATGAATAGAAGTCTTATTCAGATATGTTTTTGTTAATTTAGACAAAGCATGAAAGATTTTGACACATTTGATTATGCCAAGGCTTTAAACGCGTGAATGGGAGAAAGGGACTGTATAAAAGCACTTTTTTATTAGTAAAAGAATAATTCTTTTTGAAAGGATTTTTTGAAAGGATTTTTAGTAAAAGAATAATTCTTTTTGAAAGGATTTATTGGTAATGAATGAAGGGGGGATGGGTTTTTACACGGTAAAAAGAGGCTATTTTATGCTTTAAAATGAGCATAAACAAAGCAAGGTGGAGGTTTTTTTGGTGAGGAATTATACTTACTTATAAGCCCCACTACTGATAATAATAGATATATCAAAAGAATTAAATTATTATGCTTATTCCAAATATATAAGTGTCATTGAGTTTAGTAATACCCATCAAAGGCTACGAACCTGATGAGATTTGCCTTATTTTCGAATAAAAAATGAAACACCGTCTAAAAGTAATAGAATCTTAATGAAAATCACACAATTAGATTCAGCGTATCAAAAAAAAAAAATTAAAATAGAGGTTTCAAGCTCCTATTTGAAAAAAAGTGGATTTTTTTATTCTTTGCCAAAAGAAAAATCATGGACTCGTGTTTATTTATTTTTTATTTTTATTTTACAGAGATGATCGTATCGACCCAGTGGTCCTTTAATATCAGGATCGAGCTCATTCAAACGGGAATTAAAAGTTTTAGTTCCTTTTTTAAGTGACCAAAAATATTGGATGACAACTGTGCCTCCTCCCATGCCCCTTTATTTCTCAAAGTCACCCGATATAAATTTTGAGATAGCCATTCTGCTCAGCGTAGTTGAAAGACCGAATAACTATGCCTTTAGATATTACACGACCCCCACAGTCCCTGGGGAAAGGTCTAAGTTATAAAATTGACCCATTGTTTACGTATCGCATTTGCTATTGGGAAGTATGAATACATTTTTCGGGTGGGGGGGGGGAGAATTTTCTGTTTGGGGTATTTTCCAAGGGAAAAATTTGCCATGGGGAGGGACGTTCCCATGGGGTGATTTTTTCAGGGGAAAGTTTACACCAGAGGAATTTCCCAGAATTCCTATACAAAATTCTTCTTACGTGTTGCTTTCTCTTTGCCGACTCAATTTTACGCTTGGAGATATTAAAGATGTTTTCGGTAAATTTTCACCAGGATTGAACTGTCTAGAGGATATACCCATGGAGATGAGGGATTTTTTCGTGTAGGTGGAGCCAGATTTACAGGCATTAATTAAAAAACTATCAGAAATTACAACAACTCCAGGAAATAGGAGGGGGTTGCCCCCTCTTGAACAACTCGTTGTTTACGCTAAAGTTTGAATTTTATCCCAATTCTTTTCTGAAACACAAAGTTAGTATATAGTTCCTACTTTTATAATATGGAAAAATTTAGGGAGCACTGTGTACATGGTAAAACTTGTTAGCAAAAACAGAAGTAGAGTTGACCACAAAGATGAAACATTGAAAGCACTGTCACTTTTGAATCCTGAAATTGTCCTTGCTGAAGAGCACGACAGAATTGTGTCTGCCCAGGTGGTTTCCCCACTTGCTAGGGAAACCGAATTTTAACAAGAAGATGTGAGAAGAAATCTTGACTAACTTTGAAACTTAATTTTGACGAAAAAAACATGATATTTGCGTAAGCACTGCAGAAGCGAATCTTCTAGTTTTCCGGTCTACCTTAAGAAAAAGTAAAGATACCAAGGGGGAAAGAAAATTAAAAACATTTTTATGATTCTATGATGATGTTATGTGGCCTGCCCATTCTTCTGCAACAGCTGAAAGACAAATTATGCTACTTGATTTTATCAAGACCAAATTACGAAACGGTCTTCTAATACAAACGACTAGTTGTTTGATGCATGTGAAGCAACTAATTTGGCGCTCCGGAACGTCGCTGGAATCCTGGTTCATATATTTTGAAATGCGCAAGAAATGCTCCGATTGGCAAAAAGCTAGCAAAGGAAGAGAGAATTTTGACTCTCATGCTGACCATACCTTTCAAGAAGAATACTCGTTAGAAGATTAGCCTTAAGCCCCCAAAAGTTATATTTTATTATTTACACGTTTTTATGAGTTTTGTGCTCGTATTAAATGATTATTTTTTGTTTTCTTTATAATTTATCTTAATTGGCCGCTTTGAAAGAGGTTTACAAAGCTTCTTTTGGTCAATACCCCAAGTGATAAGAATATAACCTCTAGTTTCTGAGATTTCAAGATGGACATATTTTATACGAAATACGGACATATTTTGGCTACAATTTACATACTTTTGGATGCTCAGGGGACATATTCGTGACCGAAAAAGTTGGTAACCCTGGTGATGTTATAAATTAGTCTATATTGTCTTAGATTACGCTATCTTGAAAAGGATTATAGTGTAGTCGCTTAGTCAAAGGTTCGTGCAAATTTGGAAAAAAGTGTGAAAGTTGGTCAACAGGGACAGTTTGATGTGCTTTTTTGAATGAAATTGAGACACAAGTGATCCGAATACTTTTAAGAGGGGGAAACAGGGGGTAAAAGCCACCCAAAAAGGAGAAAAGAAAAAAATTCTTTTTCCCTATTTTAGCTTTATATTCAGTGTGTATACTCGGTATTAGACAGGAATTGAAGCAGTGATGGAAAAGGCGCTTGGAGTGACCCAACCTGAAAGGAAGGGATGGGGGGCTGAAACACACCTAACCGGGGGGAGACGGGAAATATTTGTTTTTTCCAATTTAAAATTTGTATTCGGTTTGTTTATTCAATTGTATATAGTCACTGATATAATGCCATGGCGAAAGTGCAGAGGATGTCCTGGGAGGGCAGAAACAAGGGTAAATATTTCCCCCGGGGGAAACGCTGAAGACGGGAAATTTCTGATCTGCTGTCTCTTAGTTTGTTCTCGCCATTTCAGGAGGCATTCTCAAGATCGAATGGTACAGTATTACATCCTAAATCCTGGATATGGGTAAGAGGGGAAACTGGGGGGGGGCATTAAAGGAAAATGACAAACTGAGTTTCTTTTCAATTTTGGCTGCGGTGGTAATGATGACTCTACTGGGTGTAGGTGGAAAACACTGGGCAAAGGAAACTGAGGCTGACAGTTCTGACGCGCAAAACTACGACGGCCCCCCCCCCCCTCGTTTGCCCTCCTTTAAGAATCAAATACACTAATATAACTTTTGTTTAAAGATATAACTTTAATCACTGAAGGAAGAAATAAAAAGAGGTAAAAATAAGAAAAAAAAGAAAAGTGGTACGCAGTTGGTGCCCTGGTTCAGCAGCCTATTTGTTGCTGGCGTCAGAAATGTAGCACGCTCCATTACAGGCACACAAATCAGTGCACGGTAGTCAAGCCTTAATGCACTTGCATGGTGACTTGCAGGCTTTCTTGCAGCCACATTTGACCAGTTCTTTACACGCCTTGGAAGCCTTGGGTAGCGTCGTCCAGACAGGATGCCATACATCATTTATGAACTTCCATCCAAATTCAGAGGGGGAAGGAGGATTCTGAATGGGTTCGGCTGCTCTTCCCGAAATTCGGCCAACCTGAAAGTGTGCACGTCTGGTGTACTGAAGAAGGGCGTCGGATGTTGGTGGGACGCAGTCAATCTGCCGTCCCTTGGCAAAAAGCACTTTTCTCGCTTCGGTAAAACCCTGGACTTCGCTTGTTCGCTCATAGTATAAAACTCCAAATCTCTCCAGTAGCTCTTGCGCTCGCGATCTCGTAGCAGTCGATGCAGACGACAAATGCAAGAACGCGTCAGTTGCATCGGGATTACTACTCCAGACATCAAGGGCTTTCTTCTTTCCAATGGCAGAAAAGGAAGATAATGTATCGCAGCCTGTAAACGCGTGGAAACCAGGCAAAACCTTTGACTTTTGGGGGCCAAGCGTATGAGGAATTTCGTGAGCTGGGATGATTCTGCGCTGCTGATTCACACCAAAGTCCACCCAGAGCTCAATAAGTGGGACGTGTGAGCAATCGGCCACAGCTAGCACGAGCACATCTGTATCTATGATTCGTATCATAACTTGTTGGTGACCAGACAGGAAGCAGTGACGATCGTGGAGGATAATTCATGTATCTGCCTCTTCAAGATCGCAAGGGACAAAATCATCTCGAGCAGCTGACACCGAAGGCACAACATCTGAATCCTTTCTGCTATAAACTTCCTTTCCAAACAAATTCATAATTGCCAAGCGGTCTGCTAACAGGAAGAACAGTTGCTCTTTGTTTTCTTCGGTACAGAGGAAAGCAGCCCAGTTCCAAGGAATAGCAGTCAATTCTTTTAGGCTGACTCGCTGTCCGAAACCTCTCCTTTCTCTTTCTCCTTTCTTCAAGCTACTTTTGATGTAACTCTCCCATACAACATTGATGCGACTGACCGTCTCTAGCTGGCTATGAATGTAGGGTAAAAAACAGTGTCCGTGTAATCTTTGAAAAATTTGCGGGAGCCGGGTGCAAGCATATGAACCGAGGCTGATCCATCGAATACTTTTCCACTGACTCGAAGAATAGTAGTTGGTATGTCCAGCAATGCTTCTAAACAAGCTGTAAGGTCAGATTTTACTGTTTTTCTGAGGGATCCACTGTCAGACAATACAGTGGGAATGGGCTGGTTCTACTGCTTAAAAAACTCGTCACAAGACTGGCAGGCAATGTACAATCTACCAAACAAAGAACAACTGTTCTTCAGACTATAAATCTCTTGTTTCGCCTTTGACGGTTTCTTGGCTATCATACTTGTGAATAGTGGCGGGTTATTTTTCTTAATAGCATCTGTGACTGGCGTGGATCATGTTGTCAGTCGCTCTTCTGTAAACTTTTTATATTGGTCGAGTCCTATTTTGTATGCGTTCCTGGCGCTGTGTACTACGTTACTGGGCATGATCTTCCTTGTTTCAACAGTAAGAAGGTCGTTTTCTGATTCAGCAAATGAATTGCCCCTTCCTTCAATGACTTGAAGAAAGTCCTGAACATGGCACATGAATTGCATCTGTAATTTTGGTGTATCCTCATGATGCTTCAAGTTTTCTTCAGAAGAAGGATTTGTGAAACAGTCTTCATACTCCTCAACGGCCCTTTGAATATCGGGACCAGATGTGATCCATCGAAGCATGGCATCTGGGTTTCCATTGAGTCGAATCAAACCGACTGCCCCTTTCATTTTCTCGTTCATCTGTCCATGCGCTTGGTCCATTGCCATGGAAGAAAAAGTATGTTTTGTCTTTCAAACTGTGAAGTTTCCTTTCATAAACTCACAAAATACAGCTGGGTTCTGGATACTGAGGGCAATCATGTCTTGAACGTGCACCGACAGCCATCTGGTGTAGTTCGTATGGTCCAGAGCAAACATCCACGGCAGAATCTTTCGCAGAGAATCGACATAAAGGCATAAAATCTGCCTGGCGGATGGATCGTACGAACATCAACAAAATCAGTTCAATATCAAGTACATTTGACCAGTAACTAAACTGAGCACTGAATTATTTTCTTGATTCACACCATTCATCTAAATATAGCACCTCATTGTCTCTCTCTCTTCATTCTCAGCAGCATACTCATTATATTCTCGGCCCCTAAGGATATGAAGGACTGAAGCAGTTACTTGGTGAACGTCACGGGACCTAGTAACATGCGACCCTTTAAGAATGGCATCTGCCCTTCCTGTCGCTGTGACATCACTTTGGACGAAAAACTCGTCCCATTCAGATCCTTTCATCCAGTCTCCTAGCACTTTCAGGATATTCATTTCTATGTGCAGGCCACCGAGAACGACGATAAATCAATCTTCCGGATGTATATCTGGAAAGTTCCACTGTATCAGTTTGGCCAGCGCATAGAGTGGCTGATCAGCTGTCAAAACTGGAGTCTGACCTGGGTTCAGATACGCGACAACTGTCTGAACCAAATTCATAGTGTGAAGTATCATCGCTACTGAATGCGCTTGATCCTAAAAATAGGTAACAGTGCAATCGTGCTTTTTGCCTTGTCCACCGTCGGTTGCCAAAGCCCTTGGTGACCCTTTTCACCCCTTTAACCCCCCCCCCCCCGTAAGTTACTACGTCACTCCGAGAACTTTCCATTACTTTCTTCTTCTTTTTTTTCTAGAATAAAATAAAAACCGAATAGAATAAAAACCGAATGTCGAGTTAAAAACGGCAAAACAAATCTTTCCCATTTTCCCCTGCTGGTTAAAGTTCACCCCCGCCCCCCCCCCCAGGGTCTAGGAACAATCCAATCCCCTTTCCCATGACTTCCCTTCAGTTTCTCGCCAAATATCAAGCTGAAATAGGCAAAAAGATACTTTTTCGCATTTTCCCCCTTTGGGTGACTTTTACCCCTGTTTCCCCCCTGAGGGTAGTCGGATCGATTGTGTCCCTGTTTCATTCGAAAGAACACATTAAACTGCATATGTGGACCAAGTTTCATACTTTTTTCCAAATTTGCACGAACCATCCTGTTTCGTGGACTAATCGACTAGACTCAGGGTTGCCACCGTCAGTAGGATTTTACTAGATCTAGTAAAAAAAAAATCTAGTAAATTTAGAGGGTCTAGTAAATTTCCCGTAATCTAGTAGAAACTAGTAAAAAGTCATGATTTATACTAAACAAAATTTTTTTCTATTTTCCATGAATTCAGGGAAAAAATTATTGTAAACATATGACAATTTACAATTTTTGCTTGTTTGTTTTACAATTTACAATTTTGCTTGTCTGTCTCAGAGACAGACAGACAAGCAGTCACATATATATATATATATATATATATATATATATATATATATATATATATATATATATATATATATATATATATATATATATATATATATATATATATATATATATATATATATATCCAAAAAAGGATTTTTGAACTTGTTGGTTTCCAGAATTTTCAATCATACTATGAGAACGAAAGAAAAGAGGGAAAAAAAAAGAAAAAGGAAAAAAGATTGTGAAAATCGTATTGACTATCCTCCTATAGTAAAAATTGATGCTTGATGGTGCGCGTAGCTGCACGCGCAAAAACTTTTTTTTTAGCATTTAGTAAAAACAGATGCGATCTAGTAAATTTATCCTCTCCGATTTAGTAAATTCTTCCAGGTCAGGGTGGCAACCCTGACTAGACTATTATGCTTGGACACTTTTTCTTCCTAATTATGCTTCATCTGACAACCATGGGCGTAGGGAGCAACCATGGGCAACCATGGGCAGCTGCCCCCCCCCTAGACCTTCAAATTTACATTAGATATGGCTGAAAAAGCAGATGATAAAACTCCACACTATCGACACTATGCTTGGACACTTTTTCTTCCTAATTATGCTTCATCTGACAACCATGGGCGTAGTGAGGGGGGGGGGCATCTGCCCCCCTCCCTACGGACAGGCTTGGGGGAATGACAGGCTAATGACAGGCTTGGGGGAATGGGCTGATTGCCCTCCATTCACTTTTGACTCTTAATAAGGGAACAAAATTCTTCAATCCGATCAAATGACCTCCATCCAATCAAAAGTTTACACGACCCGTTTCATAAGAGCCTAAATCATTTTGATTCTTAAAAAGGGCACTAAAACATCTTATTTCGATGCCATTAAGCCTTCTCCGGAGTTTATACGACCACCCGTTCCATAAAGACCTTATATGCCCCCGGGGCATATCATACAACCCTTGCGCTGAGGGCTTTGGGCGGGGGAGAGTGTCATCTTCAAAAACATAATTTCTAGACTTTTCAACTAGGCTGAACAAATTGGCTATCTCAAAGTTTTCATTAGTTATATTTTGGAAATTGATAGGCTGGGGGGACTTGTTGCGCTCCAATCACTTTTGACTATTAACCCTTGACAGGCCACTATATGAACGAATACCAGGAAAAATCTACAACGCTTCCCATGTAATCTCTAGGTCAGACTATTGACGAAAAATTTTATTTTTGCATGATTTATTCAAAATTGTCAATTTTAGACCATGTTGTAAAAATACGACATTAGCCTCTCGAATATATAAAAATGGGGCATTTTCAATTGGTGTGGAAGGCTTTAAAACAATTGTTTTTGGCAGTAAGGCACAGTGAAAGGTCACATTTTTCGCATTCAAAAGTGGTATATTCTGATTTACACTCTTTGCAGCGGCTCTGCTTTTCAGTCTTTTTTTGGCCAGTGATCAAGTCCATTGGCTTGAGCAGATATTGCCGGTCGGATTCGATTGCGACTTCGAATGGGGCTGGGCCTGGGACTATCTTCAACATCTGCGGATGGTCTACCACATTTACGTTGGGGTATCACACGCGCCGAGGTATACAACCCTGCAGCAACTTCAGACCTGAAGGCTCTCAAGATCATCGGTTCGTCTGTCCTTGAAGTCAGCACTTTGACGTCTGACCTGAAAAGAAGCCAGCTATTGCAGACTGCTGTGTCAATAAGCCATCAGAAGATTCTCATATACCATTTTCGTGTCCGAAGATTGATCGGCACATCTCCGCCAGCATGTCTGCTAAATCTACGCCACCCATATGAAGGTTGTACTCATAAACAATGGCTGGCCTTGAAACTTCAACCCTGGATTTATCCTTAACGTTCCAGCGTCTGCACGTATCCTGTGGCGTTATTCCTGCATACGTTGAAGCCAAGCAAACCGTGTTGTTATCTAACCATTTCACTACAATAACGCCAGAATGAATGTCAGTCCTGTAATCTGACGTTCCTCTCTCTCGTTTCTTCATTTCATCATCTGTGAGGAGCGGGAAGCCCTTCAGTCGCGCTTTGTTCAACGTACCAATACAAGAGAATCCTTTAATTTTGAGCAATCTCATTACTTTCAAGCTCGAAAACCATTTGTCAAAGTAAATATTGTAGTTCATTTTCTCTGTCAAGGTACTCATCAGACGTAAAACTATGCTGCCTCCGACTCCAAGATCTGGCTCTATGTCATCTTCAACAAGAGTTCCCTTCCCTTGGTAAACCTCAAAATCATATACAAAACCTGACACACCGGCTCTTGTGAACACTTTTATTCCCCACTTCGTCGGCTTTTTCGGTAGTTATTGTCTCAAGTTGCTTCACCCCTTGAAAGGAATCATTTGCTCGTCAATTGAATGGTATTCTTCGGGGCTGACTTCCAGAAAAATGGAACGGATATGACTCAGGACGGGTTGAATCTTGTATAGCTTGTCAAATCCTTGTTCTCCAAGTTTCTTAGCTTTATTGTTGTCGTTGAAATGAAGAAAGTGTTTGATCTAGTCAAACCTTTGTCGGCCCATCTTGTCGGCAATTTGAGGGTATCTGGTGGCTACTTCCCAATGCATTCGATAATAGGGAACTTTTATCACTCCCAATAATAGAATAATGCTCATGAAAACTTTTAGCTCTTCGGCAGTGAGACAGAGGTTGCATCCCTCAGTTTGAAGTGCAAAGACGTTACTTTGTTCAACTATCAGCTCAAGAAGTTCATCGTCAAAGAATTTTTGGAAGTATTTTAGTGGAGTCTCTAGGATGCCCGGAACTTGGCGAGGCTCTCCTTTCCAAGACAGATCAACTTTTTCTATCTCTACTTTTCTTCAGTCGAATTTTTCTTGGACTTTCGATTTCTTCTTTGATTTTCCAGTACTTGCTGTTACCGGTTGCTGTTGCTGACTGGAGGGTGGAGTTTCCCCCGAGTCATCGTCACTGGGTCCAGTGTTAGCCTCCACGTCATCCTGTTCCAAGAAGAAGTGGAGATTGTCCAGTAGAGGCAACAAGTCTGCATCAGGATCATCGATAAGATCTTCTGGAGACAGGAAGTCTGGATCATTGTCATCATCATCGCCGGACAAATCAGACAACATGTCTTCTCGAATGTCAAAAATATACTTGGCCGCCTCTTCTGCGTCAATTCCGCGATTTTGAGCTCGTTTTCTGAGTCTGTCGTAAGATTCCGCCATCTAGAAAGAAAACAAAACTTAGACATCTGAAACACCCTGTCTACTCACTGATCTACCATTCCTGTGGGGTGGTTTAAGCTACTATGGAGGAGGGACTACTCCTACATAATAGCTGTTGTAATATTATATTGTCGTCTTCACCCTTTTTATGGTCTGATTTAGTTGTTTGTTTCATAATTTTGAGACACGAACGTCCGATGTGGTATTTTTACAACAGGAGGAAGTTTATCTTGCTACTGATCCAAATTCTTGCTTATTTCGTGAATTTCAACTACAGTAATTCTAAACAGTATATATTTTATACGCATAATTATGACATGCAAGGAATCTCCCACCTTTTCGTTTTGTTTTCAGTTTCTAGCTTAGAAAATGCCTACCTTTTTATTCGTTTTTTTTATCCCTGGGTTTGGTGACTCACTGTTTAGGCCACATGTCACACAGCAGCTCCCCAAAGGTATCAATCGACTGCCATCTTTCAGCCCCATCGAAAGATGTTGATAAAAGCAGTATTTTTTTACAGCAAGATGGCAGTCCAAGCTCGAAAAGTACAGATTTGTTTTTTTACAACAATTGCCTGTGTAGGGTTAAACATGGCACTTCAATTTCCAATCGGACGAGCCTTTTTCCAAGTTTTTACAACTACAAATGGTCATATCAAAACTTCTATCAGCTGCATTTCGGGCAAATACGAGGTGGGATCTGTTCTCCGATCACACTGAATCTTAAAAAGGACACTAGAACTTCTTATTACCAATCCAATGAGCCCCCTCCAAAGTTTATATGACCACCCTTTCTATAAAAAAAACTTATATGCCCCCAGGGTATAACTTATAACCCTTGCCCTTTGGGCTTTGGGCTTTGAGGGGGGGGAGGTTGTGTCATCCTCAAAGACATAATTTTCGGACTTTTTGACTACGCTGAAGAAAATGGATACTCAAAATGTTGATTGGATATGTTTGGGGAAATGGTGGGCATGGGAGAGGGGTTGGTTGTCCTCCAATCACTTTCGACTATTGAAAAGAGCACTAGCCCTTTCAATTTCCAATCGAGTGAGCCCTTTTCAAAGTCTCTACGACAATTTCTTCGATACGAAGTACCCTGGTCAAAAAAAAAAAAAAAAAAAAAAAATTGTGCCCACATCGCTCTTTACTTAGGCAGCGCTGTTGCACTACCTATCATAAAGAATTAGATGTAAGGGAGAGACGAGGGATTTATAATTGATGTATAATCTCCTTTTGTTGGGGAGGGGTATTTTCTTGTGTGGGGGGGGGGGGGTACAGACATATTTAAAAACGTAATAAAATTTAATATTGATATTTAATCCCACTTGATTTCTGGGAATGTTTCTGGTCTTTGCTATAACTATGGAAGTAAAGAGTAACATTAAACCTCAAAATGAGCAGAATTTATTCCGTATAGGAGGGAGACTCATCCCTATTTCCACCTCTTGGTCACAGAAACTTCGGAGGGTGCTCATTACGTCAGAAATTGAGAGTTCTATTCCTTTTTTTGTAAGTCAAAAGTAAATTGAGACCAACTAGTCAAGGGGGTAGGGTATTTTCTAGGGGTTTATTTTCTGTGGAGGATATTTTCTGAGGGGCTAAACAACTGCTCCCGTATTTTAAATCACAGACTTGAAGCAATATGACTCCAAAAATGGTCAAAAGGGGGTGGTCACTAACAACATAAATAAAAATTACAATATTAATGGCTTTCAGAATTGTGAAACAAGTCAAATTAAATACCATTAGCCAAATTAATTGTAGTCTGTTCTTTGAAACGATCTAGGAGCTTACCCCCTCCCCCTCCAGCAGAAAATGCCCCCTAGAAAAGATTCTCCCCCATAAAAAATACCCCCGTGGAAAATACACCCCCCCCCCCGGAAAATACCTCTTGTGGCTGGTTGTTCTCCAATCACTTTCGACTTATATATATATATATATATATATATATATATATATATATATATATATATATATATATATATATATATATATATATATATATATATATATATATATATATATATATATATATATATATATATATATATATATATATATATATATATATATATATATATTATATACATATATAAAAAAGTAGAGCTCCCTGGGGATTATATATCAATTTGTACTTCCACTCTCCCCTCTTCTCTCCCTTAGAACTAATTATGTATTTTTTTGAAGGCTCAATCAGAGCTGGAATATTTTGGCATTAAAATGTACCCTTTGAGGTATCTCCCTCCCTCCCTAACTACAAAAGAATCGGAGAACCCCATCGTAGAGGGTAAGTGTCTTTTTAAGTTTTGTAATTTGTCCCATTGAGACAATAAATAAATACAGAATTAGTTCTAAGGGAGAGACCAAGGGAGGGTGGAGGTAGAAATTGATGTATAGTCCCCAGGGCCATAACCAGCATTTTTTGGAGAGGGAGGTATTTTTCCAGGGGAGGGGGTACAAAAGAAAATTTAAAAACGCATCAAGATTGTGAAATAGATATCTACACCCTTATGATTTCTGGGAATATTTCTGATCTACGGTACTATTATGAAAGTAAAGAGTAGCATTAAACCCCAAAATGAGCAGAATCTATTCCGTATAAGAGGGGAGCTGCCCAATCCTCATCCACACCTCCAGCTTATGGCCGCAGAAACTTTGGAGGGTGCTCATTAGGTCATAAATTGAGAGTTCTAGTCCTTTTTATAAGTCGAAAGTGATTGGAAACCAACCAGCCACGATGGGCGTATTTTTAAGGTTGCAGGGGGGGGGTAAACATCGGCCACCGTTTGAAATACAAAGTGAAACCTTTAAAAGGAAGGAATTGCAATTTATGTAATATCTGATAAAGTATGTTTTAGAAATGGTACAAAGCTACAAAATAGCCCCGTATAGCTTACAAAAGCCCATTCATGTGCCCTTTTTACCCTCCCTCTATAGCCCCCATAGCATGAATTTTCATAGCATGAATTCAAACGTATGTTTATTTTATAATCCCGAGCTTTCCTATAAAAATATATTGATGTGAATAAACATATTTTTGATTAGCTGTTGTTTAGCTTTGAATAGGAAAATTAGGGTTATCTTGGGACTTTCTAAAATTTAAATAGATATTCCTAGTGTATTGATTGATTTACAAGTGGAAAATATATAATCTTTTTCGGGTAATAGTGATTTTGGTGTCCCCAAAAACTATAGCGTCGGAGTACATATATCGTATCTAAATATATTTATTAATAAGATATAAATAAATAAAGATTATTAGCTTATTCATGATTATAATTTATTAGAAAAACTTGTCAGAAAAAATTGTAGTAATTGTTTTCATACATTTCTGCAACCTCAATTTCTTTTGACTATTTTTTTCCTCTTCAGTTTCTTATGTTTTAGATAAAGTATTTATTACGGATTTCTTTTTTACTTATATACAACTACAGCTTCTAAAGCATATATTCTTTATTTTCAATTATTTTCTTGCAGCTTAATGTTTTATGACTTTATTTTTTTGTAGCCAATTTTTTTTTACTTTGACTTATTACTCTTGCTCAGTAGGGTCGCCAGCATAGAGGGAATTGGTTAACAGCGCTGTCAGTCTTCTCCAAGCAGCCCTATCCAGGGTTAAGGATGGGGCCCCATTTGGGTCGTTGTTGCGATTGAGGAGGCGTTGATTTATAACATCATTTTTACTTATATACAAATACAGCTTCTAAAGCATATATTCCTTATTTTCAATTAGTTTCTCGCAGCTTAATGTTTTGTGACTTTATTTTTTTGTAGCCAATTTTTTCGCCACTTCGAATTTTTGTTTTTTCAAGATTGAGCTTCTCAGCGATTTTATTATATCTAAAAATTGACTGCTGTACTTCCTAATACTTGGTTTAAAAAAAATGACTCCTTACAGCTACTCAAATGTTGGAAGAGAGTTTTAAATTTAAAAAGGTTTATGCACTGACACTGATTTTCTCAATAAATCTTTTGACCTGGGGGAGTGGGTGACAAAAAATGTCCCTTACTATGAAAAAATGACCCTTGCTTCCATAGAGAATTAAATTTCGCTAGTTTATTCCATTATTAATAAGCTTCTACTCAGTTCAACCGTATTGCACCCACTTACAACGAATTACGCAGCACCGTAAAAAATTTGGCGGTGATCACTCTCTCAATATATGAAAATATTTCTCTATCATAGGCAGCGCAATAGCGCTGCCTAAGTAAAGAACGGTGTTGGCAAAATGTATTATTTTTGGTTTTGTTTTAGTCCAGGGCACTTCATATCGAAGGAGTTTTCGTAGAAATTTTGAAAAAGGCTCATTCGATTGAAAATTAGAAGGGCTTGTGTCCTTTTTAATAGCCGAAAGAGACTCCGGAAATTATGTCTTTGAGGATGACACTCCTTCCACAGCCCTCAGGGCAAGGGTTGTAAGGTATGCCCTGAGGGCATGTAAGATTTCTATAGAAAGCATTGTCGTAGAAAATTCCAAAAGGGCTCATTCGGTTGGAAACTGAAAGGGCTAGTGCCCATTTTAATAGTCGAAAGTGATTGGAGGGCAACTAAACCCCTCTCACGCCCATTATTTCCCCAAACACAACCAATCAAAATTTTGAGATAGGCATTTTGTTTAACGTAGTTGAAAGGTCTGGAAATTATATTTTTGAGGATGACACTTCCCCCCCCCTCAGCCCTCAGGGCAAGGGTTGTAAGCTGTACCCTGGGGACATATAATGTTTTTGTAGAAAGTGTTGTCATAGAAACTTCAAATAGGGCTCATTGAATTGAAAATTGAAAGGGCTAGTGCCCGTTTTAATAGTCGAAAGTGATTGGAGGGCAACTAACCCCCTACTCACGCCCACCATTTTTCTGAACAAATCCAATCAAAATTTGAGATAGCCATTTTTTTCATCGTAGTTAAAAAGTCCGTAAATTATGTCCTTGAGGATGACAAACCACCCAAAGCCCCAAGGGCAAAAGCTGTAAGTTATACCCTGGGGGTATAGAAGGTTTTTATTGAAAGTGTTTTCGTAGAAACTTAAAAAGGGATCATTCAATTGGAAATTGAAAATACTAGTGCCCTTTTTAATAGTCAAAAGCTATCAGAAGGCGAATGCCCCCCAAGCCCATCATTTTCCCAAACACTTCCCATTACAGTTTGATATAGCCATTTTGTTGAACGTAGTTGAAGGGTCTGGAAATTATGTCTTTGAGTATGACAACCCCCACAGCCCTCAGGGCTAAGGTTGTAAGTTATGTCTTTGGGGCATATGAGGTTTTTATAGAAAGCATTGTCGTAAAAACTTCAAAAAGGGCTCATTCGATAGGAAATAGAGAGGGCTGTTGCCCCTTTTAGTATTCGGAAGTAATCGGAGGGAGAATCAGCCCCCCCCCTGCACCCATCGTTTGTAAACATTTCCGATCAACATTTTGATATGTCCATTTTGTTCAACGTAGTTGAAAGGTGGGAAAATTATGTCTTTGAGGATGACAACCCCCCCCATCCCTCCCTCCATACCCCTCGGTACAAGGCTAGTAAGCTATTTCCTTGGGTCATTTAGTGTTTTTAAAGAAAGCTTTGTCATAGAAGCTTCAGAAAAAGCTCATTCGATTGGAAATTGAGAGCGCCGGTCCCTTTTTATTAGACATCAAATTGGAGGGAGAATGGAGGGATGGGAGGGAGAATGCCCCCCCACGCACATCATTTCCCCAAACATTTCCAATTAAAATTTTGAAACTACTATTTTGTTCAACGTATTTGAAATGTCTGGAAAATATGTCTTTCATGATATCAAATTCCTCCATTCCTCAGGGCAAGGGTTGTAAGTTGTGCCCTGGGGGCATATAATGTTTTATAAAAAGCTTGGTCCTATAAACTTTGGAGGGGGCTCATCGGATCGGTAATCAGACACTCTAGTGCTCTTTTTAAGAGTCAAAGTGATCGGAGGGTGGCTACCCCTCCCCCCGCACACACACGTCGTATTACCTCGAAATGTATCTAATAGAAATTTTGCTATAGCCATTCTATTCAAAATAATCTAAATATCATATAAAATGGCTTCTGGGGTTGAATCAAACCCCCGAGATTCGAGGCATGGGTTGTAAGTTATGCCCAGGGGGTATTTGAGGTTTTTATGGAAGGGATGGTTGTTTAACTTTAGAAGAGGCTCATTTGGTTGAAAAAAGGAAGTTCTGGCTCCTTTTTAAACGTAAAAAGTGATAAACGGCATTTAGCCCTCCCCGCCCCCCCCCTCTCCTACAACCCCATCTTTCACCGAACGTATCTGACTAAATTATGAGATAGCGATTTTTTTTTAATAGTCCAAAGAACATAAAATAATGTCTCTGGGGATGACACATAAATACACTTTGAAATGCACTTTGAAGCAAACACCTCACCCACCCCCACCCCGTGTACGTCCCTGGGTTATACTAAACATATTCTTAGTGAAAAACTTTGTTGTTGGCCGTTTCAAATTCCTGTTAGTCAGCCCAGAAAAAAGTAGTCCTAAAAATATTTATTAGCTCTTGTTTTCTTCACAGAATAGAAATGAACGTTTTGAAGAAAACGTAGACTTACCAAAGCATCCTGACGAAGGTGATTGTGACATAGCAGCTAAAAAATGCGGTCCCGATTCAGAAAACACAATTCCAAAAAATGAGAAAGTTGAGGTAAGTAATATGCACGATTGTTAGTTTTCGTTTTCCCCCTCTTTCTTTGTTTTTTCTTCCTTCCTTCCTTTTTATAAACAGTTCTTTTCTTTCACTTTTCTAATTTGATTGTTTCTTTTTTTGTTGACTTTTTCATATTGCACAAGTTAGTATTTTACTCTTAAATGAAATATTGGGCCTAGTATGCGCGTACACGGGAATTTTGTTCTAGAGAGGAATGGTATGAATGGTTGAATGATGACTGGTTCTTGTTTGCTTCACAGAATAGAAATGAAAAGATAAAGCAGTCATTTCCTCTTTACTTTTCACTTCACATTATTTTTTTTCCCATTGACTTTAAATCGTAAAATAGAACATCACAAATAGAAAATACAAATGGAGCAAATAGAAATAAATAGCAAATCAAAAATCCTAAAATCATAGCACCTGCATCTGGCTTTTATCAGTTCCCCCTCCAGCTATTACGAGAACGTTTTGAAGTGGTGTCCAAATTTCTCTGAAGCATATGCCATATTCTTCATCCGTCGAGCTTTCGAAGCTCAAAGCTGTCAGACTTAAGCCGATGAAATACACTCGCCATACTGCTACTCCTGAAGTAGAGCACATCGTAGCAGTTCCGTAAGTGCACTATGGTGGAACTGTACCTACCATATTAGACCCCCCCCCCCCCGAGGAGTACCTAAAATAAAGCTTGCTTAAAATATTTTGGAACTATCTTATCTATGTATGTGGACCAACCTTCTAACAGAAGGCCTTATGGTGCTTTAATAGAAAACACAAAAAATCTTTAAAGAAGAAAAAATGTAAATGGCATATGATCATTTGGTGGTCTCGAAAGCAATCTGAAAGCACTGACAATATTCACGAAACAAAGACCAATCTTGAAAGCAGCTGGGTGAAAAACTTGTTTGTGGGACAATTAGACAGCAAACACTATTCGACTGTCAGAAATTGATTACTTGCCAGCGTTGCCAACGCGATACAATTGTACCGTTTTTGGTACAATTTAGAGGTCCTGGTAAAATGCGGTACATTTGAAATTTTTTTGGTACAATTCAAATTTTAACGTCGTTCACATCTCGTCAATAACGTTATTGGCGACGTTGGTTTCAAAGATCTGTGCCAAATCACCAAGAAGCAGACATTCTCGATAATAGTTGATGAAAGCACACACTTCAGTAACAAAAAGAGCCTGGTTATAGATGTTCGCCATCTTGATCTGAATGGCGTTGATCGAGAAGACAGTTTTCCAGTAAGAGACTCCTTCTTGTGACTTATGGAAGTTAAGCAATGTACAGCTGAGGATATTTACCGGGCCATAACTAAACTACTTTTTAAGAAATTCGAGCTCCAAAGGCATACCTAACAGGATTTGCTGTAGACAATGTGTTGGTTATGATAGGGCAGCAAGGTTGTGTTTAGGCGAAACTGTCAGAAGGCTGCTCCAGTGTATATGTACTTGGTTGTTCATGTCATTCCATTCACATACGTGCTAGTACTGCCGGCAAACAATTGCCATAAGAAATTGAAGATTTTGTCAGGATCTATACAGCTATGTTTGTCGCAGCCCAAAACGGACAAGTCAGATTTTAGACTTGCAAAAGTAAATGGAATTGAAAAAACATCAAATTTTGACACATATAACAACTCGATGGTTGTCTAGACAAGCCGTTGAAGCTCGATATTTGGAGGAGTGGGATTTCTTGACTATATTTTTCCATGCAGAAAGTCTGAAAGAGGCCAACAAGCCATGAAAGGCCACTGCCATACTAAAAGATCTTCTGTCAGTGGTTTTCAAGGCTTACTTTGCCTCCCTGGTGTATATTGTGAAGTATATCGAAGACATAAACAAGCAATTTCAGGCAGAGGACACCCAGATTCATCTTGTCAATAATCGTTTTTCTGAAGTGTACAAGGCAATAGCATCCCACTTTTGGTTGCCTAGTTATACCAAAGAAAGGGATTCCCGCCTCATAAACGCACATGACCCCAACTACTACATCGATGTCAAGGACGTGGAATGTGGGAGCCGAGTGGAAGTGATTTTTGCCAAAGAAAAGGTATCTCTATCTGATGCAGTTGACTTAAAAAAAGAGCTTAAGAAATTTTTGATCGTGCTCTGTGAAGAGATGAGGAAGCGTTTTTTCAACTCCAGGTATTCATCGGTAAGAAACTTCGATAGGCTTCATCCACGCTATACTTTGGGAGTAGAGTAAGATCAGCCAAACCTGGCACCACTTCTGCCTCAGTTTCCAAATTTACTGAGTGACAATGACCTGGAAGATACCGCCTAAGAGTGGAAGAGATTACCCGTTTGCTCTGAGCTTGGTAATTTGATTTAATCAAATTCAGCCGTGTTTTGGACTCTGCTTTACAGGCAAAGAGATGTTAATGGATCAAAGCGTTTTCCTCTGCTTGGGGGTTTAACTTTAAGCCTACATTTCTCCCACACGCTACCATTGCTGCTGAGCAAACTTTCTCAGCTGTCAATCTGAATAAAACCAGCATTAGAATCGTCTCGGTTTCACCACCATGAACGGGCTTCTCAGTGCAAAACGGATCGTCTCAAAGAATTGAAGACCACCCTTGAAAACGGTTCTGCATCCAAAGGGGAAAAACTGTGGAAGGGGATGTGAAAATTAGGCTACAAGGAGAAACAGCAGAAAATATGACCAAGTAGTACAAATGTTCCTCCTTTTTTCTCAATGTTACAGTTTTATTACCTTTGTATGGTTTAACCTGATTTCATGTGCAATATAGTCGAAATACATCTGTTAAATTAATTTAGTTCTGATTAGTAGAATCGACCAAGAACTTATGAACGTTGAGAACCAAGAACGTAACTCAACGGCGGGTAGCCTAGTCCGCGGACCCATGGGAATCTGTGGTGTTAGCCACTTTCATGGCGTGAGGGCTGATATGTTTTGTTTGTAGCTTCTGGCGCTCGTTACTCATCCTATAGGTAGATGATAAGTTGTTGATACTACGTTATTGGCCTTCTTACTTTATCTATTATTCACCTTAATGCCCAAAATTTCGAAAGAAAGAATTAACCCTAACGATCAGATTCGAGAACGCTTTCAGAAAATTTTACTGAAACCTTCTTCTAACATGCTTTTAGCAGTTCGGGTCTGCTATTTTGTTAAGCTGAGAAAGTCTATAAAAGCATTCTTCATATTTCAAGTTATGAGGTTGCTACTGCCTTGAGTTTATTTTTCCTGCTCTTGCCCTAGAACTTTTTCTCTCTCAGTTTTCAGCAAAATCAATTAATCGTAACTACCGGTCAGCGTCGCAAAGCAACGCGAGCTTCGACTTTTTAACCTACTGTTCAGATGGTACAAATTTATCTCTTGTGGTACAACTTTGGTCGGGAAAATGGTACAATTTATCTCAAAGCGTTGGCAATGCTGGTACTTGCTGGAAGGGCCACGTAAAAATTACGTAAAATTTAACTTAGATTCACGGAGTATGAAATAGCTGACGACTGCCAGTAAGCCGGTCAAGTTCAACCAAGACCTACTTGAAAAGAATTGCAAATTAAGGACAGACACGGAGTAGGTTTGTATTATTACATGTTTCGTTTTAATTTACAGATCATCTGGTGGAGATAATATTTCCTAATTACTCTTTTTTAGAGAGTTTGCTTATACTTATGTGCATAGCATATTTTGTTTGAGACTGGTCGCAATTGCTTCTGATTTTTTTTTCTACGTTGTGACAAAAATGCTTTTATTTGTTTTGCATTATTTTTTCCTTTCTGTTATTATTTTTTAATGAATATCTTTGCGGAATTAAAATTTAAGGGCCTTGACACTTCCGGCGAACCTTGGCGATCTGGCACTTGAACGGTTCTTGTTGCGTCGTCTAAATTCTCAAACGGTTAGAATGCGTCGTCTAAATTCTATTGATCCAAAAAGTTTGCAAAATATTTTAATAGATGCTTAACATTTTTATATACTTAAAAAAATATTTTCACGCCTCTGGCGAGTAGTTCTATGATATATTTAATGCATAAGATAAGTAAAGGGTATTGTGCCATCAATGTATTTTTTTTTCCTGGCCACTTCGTATGAAAGAGGTTATCCTAAAAACTTCAGAGGGTGGCTCCTGCGATTGAAAATCAATAGTTCTAATGCTCTTTTTAAGAGTCATTAAATAAAAAAAACAAGTTTTTTAACTGAAAGTAAGAAGCGACATTAACACTTAAAACGAACAGAAATTATTCCGTATATGAAAGGGGCTGTCCCCTCCTCAACGCCTCCCTGTTTACGCTAAAGTTTTTTATTGTTTTAAAAAATAAAGTTGTGAGACAGAGTCAAACTTTAGCGTAAAGAGCGAGGCGTTGAGGAGGGGACAGCCCCTTTCATATACGGAATAATTTCTGTTCGTTTTAAGTTTTAATGTCGCTCCTTACTTTCAGTTTCAGATTTTTTAATATGGTGGCTGTGAAGTTAGGAGTAAATTACTGAAGATTATGAAAAAGATTTTTTTTAAAGGGGGAGTACCTAGCGAATTTAGGAAAACTTTATTAAAAGCCCTCTATAAGAAAGGTGATAAGAGTGAGTGTGGTAATTATAGAGGCATAAGCATGGTTTCTTTCGGAAGCAAATTACTTAGAATGATGATGCTTATTAAACTTAGAGATGATGTAGATAAAGTTTTAAGAGAAATACAGTGTGGTTATACGAAGAGGAGTGGATGCGTCGACCAAACCTTAGAATAATAATTGAGAAGTCTCTGAGTCATCAGACCCCTTTAGTCCTTAATTTTATAGATTATGAACAAGCGTTTGATTTAGTTGATAGAAGAGCTTTAGTGGCGGTCTTAATCTTGTATAGAATGCCAGATAAATACGTTAAACTATGTACGAGAATATCATTACAAAAAAAAAGAGCAAAAAAAAAAATTTAGCATAGTAAAAAAAAAAAAAAAAGCAAATGACCGTAGATTGTCAGTTTAATTGATATATACTGATGTTTATTCCTTAAAGTCTTATATTTTTTTTATTTATGAAAGTAAAAAAAGTGAAAATATTTAAAACGTATTTTGTTTTCAGTAAAGTGAAAATTCTGTTCTGATGTGGCTATCTTACAATTTCAATTGAATACGTTTCGGGAAGAAGATGTCATGAGGGGGGACTAGTTGCTCTCCATCATGTTTGAACATTAAGAAGGAACTAGAACAATAAATTTCCAATCAAATGAGCCTTTTCTAAATTAAACACAACCACCCCTTTCATAGAAACCTTATATGCACCTGGGACATAACTTACAATTCTTACCCCAGGACTCATAGAGATTCTGTCAACCCCAAAGGCCGTATTATATGATCTTTGGACTATCTTTGAACAAAGGGCTATCTCAAAATTTCTATCGTGTGGGTGGGGGGGGATGGCTGTCCTCTGATCACTTTGGCTCATAAAAAGGGCATTAGAACATCTGATTTCCAATCAAATGAGGCCCCTCCGAAGTTTTTACGACCACTACTTTCCATATAACCCTTATATGCCATTGCGGCATAACTTGCAACCCTTGCTCTGAAGGCAGTGGGAGGGGGGGGGGTGTCATCCTCAAAGACATAATTTCCAGACCTTCCAACTACGTTGAACAAAATTTATGTATCAAATTTTTGATTAGATGTGTTTTGGGAATTGATTAGTTTGGGGGCGCGCGGCTTGTTGCCCTCCAATCACTTTTGACTAATAAAAATGGCACTAGCCCTTTCCATTTACAATGGAATGAGCCGTTTTTGAAGTTTCTACGACCACAAATGTTCATCTCAAAATTTCTATCAGATGCATTTCGGGAAAATACGAGGTGTGGGGGGTCATCCGAACTCAGACCACTTTGAATCTTAAGAAGGACACTAGAAGTTCTGATTATCAATCCAATGAGCCCCCTCCAAAGTTTTTACGACCACCCATTCTATAAAAACCTTATATGGAGGGTATAACTTACTACCCTTACCCCGAGAGCTGTGGGGGTGTTGTCTTCCTCAAAGACATAATTTCTGGACCTTTTAACTACGCTGAACAAAATGGCTATCTAAAAATTTTACCTTGATGTGTTTGGGAAAATGGTGGGATTGGGAGGGGGATTAGTTGCCCTCCAATCACTTTAGTCTATTGAAAAGGGCACTAGCCCTTTCAATTTCCAATCAAACGAGCCATTTTTGAAGTTTCTACGACATTTCCTTCGATACGAAGGAAAATTCGGCTTAATAGCTTAGTAGCATGCTATTATTGTCTTTTTGATCATATCCCTTATCATTTCCTGAATGATAGAAAATGATGTGCCTATGATGACCAGCCCCTTTAATCAGTCTCTGGAGGTTCCAACTTAATACACAAATCAATTCTTCAGATAAGCTACTTTGACAATTTGCATGCACATAGTGTCTTTTGATTCAGTTTGAATTTCCCCTCAATACTGTTAATGGAGTAGAGTCTTGAAGTAATAGTGGTGGTAGTTTTAGTAGTATTGGTTGCATACAAATATTATCTTTTTGGTCATATCCCTTATCATTTCCTGAATTTTCCAAATTAATACACTCACTTATTCCTGTGTTACACGCTTTTGACAATCCTTAGACACATAATGTGTTTCACTTTAACATACCCCTCAGCATTCTCTGAAAGGCTCACCTGAATCCCCTTCGTCTTCTTGGAAAGTAAATTTCAAACATGCATACCTTTCTCAATAACATATATTATCTGCAAACAATGAACGAAATGCCTAGCTTACAGCCCTTGTCCGTAGGACTGTGGGGAGGTTGACATCCCCAAAGACATGATTATTGGACCTTTCAACAAGGTTGAAAAAAATATATTTCTTAAAATTTTGATCGCATATGTTTTGGGGAATGATAGGCGGGGGGCTGAGACTCTTAAAAATGGCATTAAAACTTCGACTTCCAATCAAATGAGGTCTATCCGATCCAAAGCTGTACGGCCAACCGTTCCATAAAACCCTTATATGCCCCGGGGCAGTTCTTACAACCCGGGCCCATGGGCTCTGGGGGATTGTGTCCACCCTAAAGACATTATTATGTGATTTTTGGACTAGGGGCTTCACCCGTGATATCTCACTCTTTCAATGTAATCCGTGGCAGGACCCGAGGCTTTCTGGGAGGGGGAGGGGGTTAGGGGTTCTATCTGATGTCTAGGTGAAGTACCACGATCTGTTATAGGTACAAGTAGCTGTTCATCATCATATCGTAGGTGCTCTTGTATTTGGTAAATGAGATGCGAAAAATTAGTTTACAAAAGAAAGAAAAAAAAATGAGAATGAAGTAAAAAAAAATTGATGATTATCAAGGTTTCTGTGGATACAGAATTTGTTGAAACTTATTTTTATTGCTTCTGTAACGGAAAAAGAAATTCAGGGGGTGGGTGGGTAACCTCCCTAGACACGGCCCTTTCAATTATGTGGATTTTTGTAAATGAGATGGTGTTAGTTCCACATTGGCTTACTCATTGTCAAAATTAAAATAAAAGGAGTAATAAAGAGTTAGAATAAATAAATATAAAAAAAAACATTCAGAGCTTTCGTGGTAATCGGCATATATGTCGGGAAAGGTCCCTAAAATCTGAATTAACGAGACTTAGTCTTTCAGAAACGAATTCGGAAAAAATATACAACACCTTGTTTTGGTCTAATGTTTCCTTATTTCCAGGTATATTATAATGTATTACAGAGACACGGAATATTTCCGTGTCTGAAAAGCTGAAATTGTCGAAATAAGGTATAACCGAGCCGATTAGCTGTGAATTTTCGGGCAAAAAACCCTCTCCCTCCATAGGGCAACCTCTGGCTATCACTAGTTACAATATTGACAGTGCCATGATGTTGTCTAAGCTTTTCCAGAGGAAGGATAGAATAGACAAACAGATAAGCTTGAGCGTAAAATACCGATTCTGTGTTGGGGTGGAGAGGGGGTTTGCCCAAAAATATGAAGGGAGAGATATGTATGACAATTGTCTTTTTGCTAGAAAAATTACAATTTTTCTTGAAATATTGCAAAGTTTCATACTATGCGTATTGTTGTCATCTTAAAGGGATTGGCAGCACACGCACCAGTCTTCCTTACTTCTGGGGCTAACGAAGAGACTGGGACATTGCTTTATTTTGGCTGCTTTAGAGCAGGAATGACAATTCACGAAAATGTAGAGGTAGGGGTGGCAAAAGGCATTTTTCAAAATTTAAAAATAGTAGTAATTTTTTTATGTTTTTTTTTTCAATGATAATGCCACATAGGTAGTTTTCAATGAAAGACAAAGACGCTGTTTTTCGAAATCTGGGGGATGGAGACAAAAATATTTGGACTGAAACTTCTCATCAGTCTCCAATCAGCTCTCTTGGTATAGAGACATCCTAAAGGAGACTTGCTGTATATTTCTAACACGGGCAGAACTTGACGTTTTTGTATGACTTATTTTTGAGCTGTGGGTCCCACTAGGGAGGCGTGCGACCGGACTTTTTAAGGAAAACAGTCGTAGTAGTTGGTTTATTTTTGAAAATGTTATGTTTTGTGGATTATTATTTTTAATATTTTTTTATTTTGCTTGTTGTTGTGTTTAAAAAATGTTTAATTCTTTCTATTGCATGACAGTAAAAATATAGGTTTTCCCATTAGGGCAGTGGTTGTAAATTACAAAGAGCTGTAACTATGTTTATTAATAAAGTCAGTATCAGTAGACGGTAAAATTTCAATTTTCTCTCAACTTGGTACTTCTTTTAAAATGCGCCAAATTTTATTTGTTTTAAATAACACTTTTCCATAACCAAGTTATATTTTTCCTTTGACCCCCCCCCTTCAAAAAAAATATTGAAAAATAAGTTCGGTAAAATTATAGTTCAGCTACTTTTTGCTATCTTGGAAAGAGGTTTGGTTAGGAAAATGAAACTTTCAGAGATGGGTCTACATACTAAAGCATGTCGTGGGAAGGTACTTTGAAGTAACTACCACCACTCTTTCTCCCTCTATAAGGCCCTGGCCTTGATGATCTTTAAAAATCTGTGTGTTATAAAAGTGAAACCTTGCAAAATAGATCCTCTGCTTAAATAAAATACAACAAAACTGTTTTCAGCTTCACAACTTTGCTCAATCTCAATTTATTCGGTTTCCAAGATCCACAAATAAATTTCCTAAATTTTGAAAAAAAAATCATTGGTATGGATTAAAATTCTACTAAAATAACAGAAATTTCATTTTCAGAACTAAAACTAGATAAAAGAAACTGATAACTAAAAATTAAAGTAAATGTTGTTTTGACAAAATTTCAATAGGTATAGACCTGTTAAAGTAGGCAAATTTCTAAGACTTATAGATCAGAAGAAATGAAGAATGTTGACATGGAAGCTTGGCAATACCTTCCCGGAGTATGCTTTTGGCCCTGGAATCATTACAGAAAGTTTCATTTTCCTAACATAACCCCTTTCAAAGATAGCAAAAAGTAGCTAAACTAGAATTTTACCATAAGTTCTGCAAGTTCTATTGAATTTTTTACTTTTATTTCAAATAAAAGGCTTTATACTATTCATAAATACTGATAATAAACACATATAATTTATATTAATATTTTCTATATATTATTTTGTTTGTAATAATCGACGGGTTGTACTACAGCAATCTGTGATGGTTTTATCTTCCTTATCAGTTAGTGTTTTCACATCTTGTTGGGTTGAAATATTTCCATTTATTCATAAAACATTTCCATTTTGACGTGTTGGATTAAACACCCTGATGTTTAACTGTTGCTACTCTAGGAGAGGAAATTATGTGCTAAACGATACATACAAGAATCGTTCTACTCGTACAGTTTAGTTAAGTTTTGTCATTTGTAAGTTAAGAAGTAGTTTGTGTTGTATATTGATTTTGCGTTTTCTAAGGTGATATTTTGGATAAGTTTGTGGCGAAAAGGTATAAAAGCTTGTGTTGTATTTGGCTCTTAGTAAGATGAAGGGCTTTTTTTCATTTTGTGAGGTAATAGAAAATTTAAAAAATGTTTCCTGGGCTTAAACTATGCTCTGACAAACCTTTCTGAAGTATTAGGCTAGACACAAACCAAAATAATATATTAAAATTTTTGTCCTAGGATTAAAATAGGTTTGGGTAATTATGTATTATATCTTACACACCGCTATGAAAACCACGCTATACATTGTATTACTCTATAGCGGTGTTTTGAATTATCCCGTCAAAAACGGGTTTTTCGTGACTGGTTTCCATTGCAGTATATGTTTAGTACAGGAGTACCGATTTAAATTTTTGACCCAGGATTAAAATAGGTTTGGGTGTCTTACACACCGCTATATACTGTATAGGGAAATGCTTCAGGAAACCAGTCAGACGGGTATTTGCAATGGATAAATGGATCTCAAAGCGTGGTTTGTCATTCCGTTTACAATATTTAAACGGTACTCTTTCACTAAACGGACTCTTTTATATACGGCAATGCAAGCCAGTCAAACAGTTCGTGGTAACGAACTGTAAGTAAGGAGCGACCCGGCTCAATGGTAACCGAAACTCTAAAAAACGGAATTTTGATACCAATAGATACATCAAAAGAATCAGATTTTAATTTTGAGTTCAAATATATCAGTTTCATCAAGTTTAATTTTACCTATCAAACGTTACGCGCCTGAGAAAATTTGGCCGATTTTTGAAAAAAGGGGGAAAGACCATCTAAAAGCTACAGAATCTTGATGAAATTAAAACAAAAAGATTCAGAGTGTCAGAGGACCCTACCGTAGAGGTTTCAAGCTCCTATCTACAAAAATGTAGAATTTTGCATTTTTTGCCAGAAGAAAGATCACGATGCGTGTTTATTTGTTTTTGTTTTTTTTCCCCAGGGGTAATCGTATTGACCCAGTGGTCCTAGAATATCGTAGAAGGGCTTGTTGGAACGGAAATTAAAAGTTCTAGTGCCCTTTTTCAGTCACCAAAAAATGGAGGGCAACTAGGCCTCCTTCCACGCTCATTTTTTCTCAAAGTCACCCAATTAAAATTTTGAGATAGCCATTTTGTTCAGCATAGGCTAGTCGAAAATCTAATAAATATATCTTTTAGGATGACTTAATTCCCCAGAGTTCCCAGGGGAAGGGCTGCAAGTTATGAACTTTGCCCATTGCTTACATATTGTATTGGTTATTGGGAATTAAACAGACATTTTCAGCAAGGATTTTTTGCTTGTGGGGGGGGGGGCTGGAGGAGTGGGTTACTCGGGAGAATGTTTCCGTGGAGGATGTTTCTTTGGGGTAAGGGACATTTCTATGACGGGGGCGCCGGATTTTCAAGCATTATTTAAAACACGATGAGAAATTAAATAAAAAAAAAAACAAGTTTTTTTAACTGAAAGTAAAAAGAAACATTAGAACTTAAAACGAACAGAGATTATTAGGCATATTAGGGGGGGCTCCCCCAAATCAATACTTTGCTCTTTACGCTACAGTTTTTTTTAGTGCTTTCAAAAGAGCTATCTATTATAATTAAAGGGCCTTTGTGATTCAGGAGTTTGTGAACTAAATTTTTTTTAACTGTTAACGTAAAGAGCGTCGTATTGACTAAGGGGAGAACCCCCTTATATAGGTAATAACATACGTAATAAAAAAAGCAATAAAAAAAAACAAGTGATACGGCTCAATAGTAATTGAAACTTTTAAAAACGGAATTTTGATGTCAATAAATGTATCAAAAGAATGGGCTTACAATGGTGATTCTAAATATATAAATTTTTATTAAGTTTAGTATTACTCCTCAAAGGCTACGAGCCTGAGAAAATATACCTGATTTTTTAAAGAGGGGGGAAACATCCCCTACAAGTGAAAGAATTTTAATGAAAATCACACCGTCAGATTCAGCGTATCAGAAAACCCTTTTACACAGGTTTCAAGCTGATATCTGCAAAAATCTGCAACTTTGTATTTTTTGCCAGAAGAAAAATAAACGAATATAGAAGTTCGTTACGTAAGTTAATTTGTAAATTACGTCAGAACCAAATTTAGAGACAGCCATTTTGCAATAGAAAAGTAAAATTTTTATGCAAATTTTGTTTACTTATTTAAAGACGGTGAGCCAAAATAAAAGCTGTATTAACTAAAAAATGATAAGAAATTAAATAAAAAAAAAAACAAGTTTTTTAAACTGAAAGTAAGGAGCGACATTAAAACTTAAGACGAACAGAAATTATTCCGTATATGAAAGGGGCTGTCCCCTCCTCAACGCCTCGCTCTTTACGCTAAAGTTTAACTCTGTCTCACAACTTTATTTTTTAAAACAATAAAAAACTTTAGCGTAAAGAGCGAGGCATTGAGGAGGGGACAGCCCCTTTCATATACGGAATAATTTCTGTTCATTCTGTTTTAATGTCGCTCCTTACTTTCAGTTTTAAAAACTTGTTTTTTTTTTATTTAATCACGAAATAGACCGAGACGTGTAATGAAAAACAGGTTTGCGCTGCCTTCTGGGATATAAACAAAGGCAAGAACTGTATTTAATTTGTTGTTTTTTGGGTTTTAGGGGGGGAGAAGGTATCTAGGTTAGGTTACGTATTTCATATATAGTGGCCTATGATTCCCCCCCCTAATGTGCAAATATTTAGCCCAAATTTGTTTCTAATCTACTTTATATTCATCCTTTTTTATTTTATTAGCATAAACCAAACTAGCACTATATAAAAGAGTCCGTTTAGTAGAAGAGTACCGTTTAAACTCTGGTTTTTCGGGGTTTTAGGGGAAAAAATGTACCTAGGTTAGGTTAGGTTACGTATTTAATATATGCTATGCTTCACTCCCCAATGTGCAAATATATAGCCGAAATTCGTTTCTAAACTATTATACTTTCATCCTATTTTATTTTATTTCATTAACATTAACCAAACTTGACTTATTTCATGTGTAACATATAATGCATAAGTACCTAGGTCTGCATCTCTTACGAAATTTCCTAAGCATCAAAAATGAAGAAGGAGTATAAATACAAGGGTACTCTTGCATTATATGGGCATTTGAAAGGAAACCAGTCATGAGGCTTCGACTCGACAGAAACAAAGATTTGACGCTATCTGATGTTGTATAAACCAGTATTCAGGGGTTTCTCACTCTGGGAACTATATTTAAACTGATGTTTTTTTGGGGTTTCGGGGAGGGGGAGGTACCTAGCTTAGGCTAGGTTGGATTACGTATTTAATACATGCTATGCTTTTGCCCCCCCCCCCCTAATGTGGAAATATATAGCCCAAATTTGTTTCTAAACTATTATATATTCATCCTATTTATTTTAATTCATTAGCATTAGCCAAACTTGACTTTTTATCCGATACAAGCCCTCCCAAAATGGACATGAAGGATTCCCTCTCAGATTGGTTTGAAATATCCTCCACCCCTGAAAATTCCCCCCCCTCCCGAAGGTTTTTTGTAATTTTATGATGGTTTCTGTACTTTTCAATGTTTAGAAGGATTCGCCCGTTTTTTGTCTATTTTAAAATTTTCTTAACATGAAATCGAAAAATGAGAGGAGAAGCTTATATTGACGCCACTCCCCATCTCCCCTAGCCATTATGGGAATGTCTTTGTGTTTCGTCCAAAGTAGGCCAGTGCCATTTTAATTCCTTATTTTATGCTCCTTTTGAATATAGGCTAACAGTTGTTAGCCTGAAAATGTACCCATCCCCCTGATAGTCCCATGTACATCCCTAGGAAAATAAAAAAATAAAAAATTATTGAAAACTAAAACAATGAAATCCTTTCTTAATAATATGCACTATGTTACTATTAATCATACTACCATTTTGCTTTCTATTGTTATCCATTTTTTTCAACTATTTCAAATAATATTTTGGTAAATAATGCGGTCAATGAGAGACGAAGATGACTGCAGGATAACCTGTCTTAATAAAGAGCCTATGAGGTATGACTATATTCAATGAATGTAGGAATATATTATTAGAGCTGAATATGGGATCTTCAGGGGGGGGGGGTGCATTTTCAATATAATGACTATTATAATGTCTCCTTCAGAAAAGCCAAAAATCTTCGTTATTACATAAAGTGGTGCTTCCAAGTATAGGCACTATCCTACATCGGGGGAGCTTTCGAAGCTCATACTTGGCCGATGAAGTTTACTCGTCATTGTACTACTCGCGAAATGGAACATACCCTTGGGGAACGCCCCTATGCTTGCCGTACTGGAAGTCCCCACCAGGAGAGCAGGAGTCCCTATAATAGAGTTTTCTTAACGTACTTTGTAATAACCTATGCATTTGGAATGACCCTTCAGTAGTGGGCTTTAAGGTGCTTTAAGAGAAGACACAATAAATCTTTTAAAATGAAAAATATGATTTCATTGCGAGGATTAGCGGCTTATCGTTTGATGATGGTCCCGTGAGACCTTATATTAAAAAAAAAAACACAGGAAAATATTCACAAAATAAAGGAGTCTTGGAAACATCTCGATAAAAAACTATTATTTTAAACTTTGATGAAAATTCTGTTATTTGAAAATACCTAAAATTGCAAACTTACAAGCATAAACTTGCACAAAAAATGGAAAGCAAGGGTTGAGTTGATACCAAACGCTATTTCCATTTTCTAGTGTTTAACTTCATTTGACCGTTAGAAATCCAGTAGGCTAGATGCTGTAAGGGCTCAACAAAAAATCTTTTTTTAACTATAATTTACGGTATGACTGAAACATTCAGATGTCGGGATTTCTCTCCCAGGGAGAGTTTGCTTTGTACCTTCAATGCAATTACTTTTTTTCGACCACTTCGTATGGAAAGGGTGATGTTTGGAGCGGGTTTATTCTATTTCTAGTGCTCTTTTTAAGAGTCAAAAATGATCGGAGTGCAACCAAACTCCCTTCTGCCCCTTATTTCTACTCAACAGCCCCCGTTCCCTGACCCTCAAAGACATCCGATTAAAATTATGATGTAGTCATTGAGGGGTTACTCATTTCTTGTCCACTGGTGTATATGCGCCACCTGATGTACATGATTTCTGAATGTGGGACGCCGCTTCGATACCCATTTTGTTGAAACCAGTCAAACAATCCAATAAATATGCCTACACAGCCACTGGGGTAAGGACTCATCCCCACAGCCACTGTGGTAAGGGCTGAAATAATGCAAATTTTGAGTTGTTTACATATAGCTTTATTTTGGAAAAAGGGCTTGTTTGATGTTGGGTCTGCTTTTGGCTCGAAACTTAAGGAAAAGAATCAAAAACAGGAATCAAAGCAAAAGCTTAGGTCCGTAATTCCGTTGAATGAAGCAATTTTTGTAAGAAATAGCCTTAATGCAATGTCGTTTTGTTTGCAATCAACAAGCTATTCAAATAACAATTCTCGATAAATTTAGGTTAATTTCTACTATCTGTCAAATGCATCTTGCACGCCAATATTCTGCCGGTATTTCACCGATATAGAAGTTACTTTAAATCTGTGATAAATGTGTGAAATTTTTGCTGCAGCCTGTTCGTTTTTTTTTCAGAAAGCTTAAGTTTGAACTGCAACGGAAGCCCTAAGGCTGGATTTCATAACTTGATTTGCCATAAAAATGGCAGTGTCTCGTAATAGCTTGGACTTTGATAAACTGACAAAACTGGCAGTGTTGAAATCTCCGCCAATAGATGCAAAAATGATGCAATTGTTGGAATATGATGCTCCCATACTTTCCTCCTCGGGGGTGGGGGGGGGAGGATATTCTTAAAATAGAAAAAAAGCGTAGACTGAATTGAGCCTGTACTAAAATGTGCGAAAATTAGTAAAATCCTAATATTTGAGAAAAAATTATGAAAAAGACACCGCTTACCTTAGTAAAAATCTTAGCTCTGCTCTCTCTCAAAAGTAGTCTTTGCAAGAAACGTGTCTCGGCGGGTATAATGTTGGAATGGGGGATCTAGACCCGTACTATTAGGTTATATGCACCGCACGCCTAGGCTGACATGATTGTGGGTTCCCAATGCCGTACACAATTTTTTATTGTAGGCGGGTAAAGTATATTTTTGAAGATCTGGGAGGGGGACAATTGTGTTGCTATTTCCTTTTTTTAATGAAATACAAAAAAGTATTTGTTAAAGTATAGGGGCAGGCATGCAATTTCAGGGGAAAGGGCTAATTCCCCACCCCCTTCCCAACAAGCACTAGTGGCCCCCATCGGCTCTGATGCAGTTTACTTTTCCATAGTTTGCATCACAGTTCATATAATTATCCAGTAAGCTTATCGCAGATCATTTCTGGTCTTCGTTCTCGGTGCGAACAAAAAGCTCCTCCCACTTCTTTCTGTATTAGCGAGTTAGTGTGTTGACTCAATGAGAAATGGTTACAACGTGTATTATTCGTAATTGCAAAAGCAGAAAAAAACTTGGTGAGCCAGCCAAGTGGTTTGCAAGTGTCCCATCTCACAGGTATGACTTAATTTATATACAAATTATGACTTAATCTATTATTTACATACAGTGGGCTCAAATGATTGGCCTATGTAGGATTTTGTAAAAAAGGAGGCGGGGGGTTGATGAAATTTGTGAAAATAAGGAATTTTGTTTCTTCTAATAACTGGTGGAATAGGTGTGATGGTTTCAGGCGCGGATCCAGGATTTTTTTAGGGGAGGGGCGCAAAGTAGGTTGATCCGACAAACTTACGTTAGGAGCAAGTTTAATTAATGCAAACTTGCGTTAATTAGGTAAATTACACTACTTTAGACTACTTTACGGGAGTAACCCTCGCCCCCCCTCTGGATCCGCAACTGGATAGTTTATCATTTTTTTTCACGTCGTGATATTTATTTTCTCAGATTGTAGTTCCTGTGATATTTGAAAAATCTAGTTATCTGTTTTGGCGGAGAGCCTAGATAAGACTAGTTTTGTTTTCAATCAATGTTTTCATATGAAATGGGCAGACGGGCAGACCTTTCCTGAACTTTAAACAATAAACATCTCTGTTTGAAAATCTTTGCACTTTCTGAATTTAGATAGCGATAAGGGTTCCTGATTGAGACCAATTTTAGGACTTGGGTTCTAATTATTGGTTGTTGTGGTAAAAGTTGCCGGGAATAAAAACCGGAAATAACCAATCGAATAGGGCTTAAGCACAAAGACCTCAATTGAGAAACTGGCTTCGAGGACTTCCCCCCACAACAGTTTATAAGATTTTTTTTGCGCACACGTGCATATTACGAAGTAAGATTTAAGAATCGGGAAATCGAGGGACGTACCTATCAAGGGAAATAAACTAGCAAGTAATTATTTTAGTTTTAGTAGTTTAAATATTTGATTATCTCTTTTTTTGAACAAAGGGGTAAAATTTTTTAAAACTTGTGTTTGATTATCTCCTTAATGAGCTCCTCAGTACTACAGACAATAAAAATCAAACCAATATCAATAAACAGACGTGAAAAGTGGAAGTGACTATATTTAATTTAGCTGCAAGTCTACATTCATGCCCACCACGTAATTTCCCTTTGGGAAAAATTGATAAAACTTTTAAAACTAAAATATCAATGCAAAATACCAAATTTCATAATCAAATGTCAAAACGTTATGTCATTGTTGAAATAAAACTTATTTTAACATGCTTATCTTTGTAAATTCATTCTTTGTCTTTTTTATCGTTCTTAAACCAATGTAATATTTGCCTTTCGCATTATTACAGCCCACTATGTATACATTTATATAAATTTATATGCAGTGTTACAGCCATACCAATTATTCTCCTTTCCTTTTTTATTCTTTAATAATAATTTCTGGTCGTTTTGGTTTGAATTATTGGGCTTCTTTCTATGATCAAGTTTAATAGGCCTTTACTTTTCTTTAAAAAACTTTCTTTTTCGTAGTTTCGTAGTGTATATACATATATATATATATATATATATATATATATATATATATATATATATATATATATATATATATATTCTATCGGCGCGTGCAAACAGGTCCTCTCATTTGATCTGCCATCAGCGGTCAAATTACCTTGGAACACGTATTTTGGCAGAAACTTTCTCAAAATGCCTTTGAAACCAACTTGAGACTTCGAAACCTATTTTTAATTCCTAAAAACATCTAATAATAACATTACACTACTAACTACCGATTTTCATGTATGTATTGAAATAAATTAATTTAAAATTAGTTTCTTCAAAATTAGTGTTCCAACGTTGAAGCCAAGTTTCGCGTCCAAGAGAAATCTGACTTGTCTACCCGTGAAAAGATCTGATGCCGCCTATGTTTCTATCTGCAAAAACGTTCTCCGGAGCACTCGCACCCCGGTCCGGGTTTTTATAATGGGTGAGATAGGGAATGATCATACTGGATAATTATATGAACTGTGATGTTTACGAAGTTGTCCGAACAAAGAAAATGGACCTTTTCCTCGTCCTTCCTAAAATCCTGGATTCGTGCCTGGTTACTAAGCAGTGTACCAGTGTCTTTTATACAGTTTATTTTCCGATTAATTATATTACGTTTTGTAATAGTTCTTTTAATGGGTAAATGAGATGAGGCCAATCAGAAATATTTGTGAGGCCAATTAGAAATGATTCCGGAGAAATGTACCATGCCGTGTTTTGGTCTAATATCTACTAGCAATGAGATTGAGGCACTGCTTTATTCTTGCTACAATCGAGATATTCTAAGAGACTAGCTGGATATCCTCCCCACGGGCAGAAGGCAGAACTTTGCATTTTTCTATGATTTTTCTTTGAGCTATGGGTCTTATTAGGGAGGCATGGGACTGAACCTTTTTAAGGAAGACGGACGTTGACGGTCTACAGCTCATATCGCCCCTTAAAAAGGAGAAATATGTTATTGGTCTATGGGTCTTAATAGGGAGGCATGGGACTGAACCTTTTTAAGGAAGACGGACGTTGACGGTCTACAGCTCATATCGCCCCTTAAAAAGGAGAAATATGTTATTGGTCTATGGGTCTTAATAGGGAGGCATGGGACTGAACCTTTTTAAGGAAGACGGACGTTGACGGTCTACAGCTCATATCGCCCCTTAAAAAGGAGAAATATGTTATTGGTCTATGGGTCTTAATAGGGAGGCATGGGACTGAACCTTTTTAAGGAAGACGGACGTTGACGGTCTACAGCTCATATCGCCCCTTAAAAAGGAGAAATATGTTATTGGTCTATGGGTCTTAATAGGGAGGCATGGGACTGAACCTTTTTAAGGAAGACGGACGTTGACGGTCTAAAGCTCATATCGCCCCTTAAAAAGGAGAAATATGTTAAAATTCATAAAATCCTTGAAATTGAAATCTGAACCTTCTTTATTTCACAGCAAAACGCGTTCAAAAAAATTTCATGGGGAAATGAATGCCCCCTCCCCCCAAAAAAAATAAAAACAACAAACTATGTAGGAGCTATTGATTTTTTCCCCCTTTCTTTCGAGTAAAAAGTAGTAACTACCGCTATTAACAAAGCCTGAATAATACAAATTTAACTGAAAAGTATACTGGATTAATTTGGTTGGGATTTAGGATTGAATCAGGGTTGTGGCTGCCATGGAAAGATTCGTGAAAATATGGACTTTTCATGCCAACTACAATATGTTATAAAAGTTAATCTTTAGAAATTGATCTATCTTACAGGACAGATGAGGCTCAAGGAAAGCATTTTCAGCCCAGGGGTGGATACTGAATTATTGTTGAGGAAGGGCTCCACGAGACTTGAGCATCCCTGTCTTTTTTTGCCATTACGCCCCTGTACTTAGTTTAGCTTCTGACCTTGGGAGGGGGGCATGTGCCCCGATCCATCTGGATACGCCCCTACTTGGCCTCAATACTCAATATCATGGAAGAATGCATTTGGTACTTGTCAAGAATCCAGAAAACACGCTCTGAACCGCATCTAGAATCTAATGAAATCCTAATGAAAAAAAAAGAAGGTACCTAGGCTAGGTTAGGCTACGTTATATAAGAAAAGGAAACGATCAAAAATGGGGTTTTTAAGACCAAACGAGAATACTGAATAAATAAACAAAGCGAGTATTTCGAGAGGACAACCGCTTCTCTTCTTCAGCGCGAAACGAAATAATGTATTCAACAAAAGTGCAAAAAAAAAAACGCGGAAAGTCAATGTGAAAAGAAACCAAAAAACCAACGAAAAACCCAAAAAATTAAAAGATGAATAAAATTCAATAAAAGCCAAAAATTACAAGAATTAAAACCAAATACCTAGTAACCATAAAACCGAGTCATTCGCCAATATCCGTGTTTTGCACAAAATCCAAAAATAATAATCTGCCATCGACGGATACTAGCGAACAACTGAGAAGTTGAAATAAAACAATTCATTCACTCAAAAACAACTGTGTTTTAAGAAATTATGATAGGTTACGTATTTAATATATGCTATGCTTTACCCCCCCCCTAATATGCAAATGTATAGTCCAAATTTGTTTCTAGACTATTATATTTTCATCCTGCTTTGTTTTATTTCATTAGCATTAACGAAACTTCACTTCTCGCGTGTTTTCTAGGTTCTTGACAAGTACCATGTATTTTTTCCCAGTATTAAAACAGGTACAGACTAGTCTTTTGTCCGATTTCCTTAGCCTTAAACATAGAGAAGGAGAAGAACACCTCCCCAGGCATCCGCCCAATTTAGGCTCTGAATTCATTCCTGCATATGATCATTGGACATGCTGAATATAATGCCGCAGTTTTCATCAATATTGCCCCCCCTTTTGAGAGTGTTTGTCCCTTTTTCGTAAATTACGCAGATTTTTTAGGCTCGTAACTTTTTATGAGTAATCTGGAATTTAATGAATCTTGTTTAGTTGGAATCACCGTAAAAAGGAGATTCATTTCATGCATTTGTTATTGTCAGCCATCCTTTTTTAGAGTTTTGGTTACTGTAGATACATTTCGCTCTTTACTTGCAGTTCTACTAATGTAAGCAAGCATCATGAGTCAGTTGGTTTGAGCTAGTTTTATAGATATACGTTGTATTGAATACGAAGCAATAATTTTTGTATCGTTTAAAGTTTCAACACCGCTATTTACTTTCATCAGATAATTTTTTTTTTAATTAACAGCATCAACAAGACTGATTTTCAAAAGTGTAAATAATAGTTAGTGCCCCTCTCTTCTCCCGTCACCCTTCCCTTTATAAATCATTTTAAAAATAAACCTTAATGTTTGAATAATCTTCAATTCCCATTCCCATATAAAAATAAAAAAAAGAAAAAGAAATATTAAACGAGTTAGAGTGTAATAAAGAGTCAATTATTTACTATATTATTTTAAACAGAAATTATAATATGCGTGTAATATTAGAGGTCTCTTCTCGAAATCGCAATGTTCTGGTTATGAATGTCTAATTTTTATAGACTTCTGTAGTTCAGCGTAGAGACGAGACACCGGCTCAGGAATTAGAAAGTGAGATATCAAGTGCTGCTTCCTTTCCAGCTCAACGAGAACCCCCCTCTATTCACATGGCTCTTGGCATTGGGAACAGTTCAAAAAAGAAGAATGAATGGGACAAAACTACTATACCTGGTCCTGGTAAGTTTAAACTTCTAGACTGGGCAAATTCGAACAATTATTCGTACAGATTAACAAGCACTGTTGGTTTTACTTCTGAAGGTAGAATAATCTTTCATGGAAGGTGATAGATTTCCAAAGATCGTCCTTTTCGGCCAAACAAAAAGCAGGTTACCCCCGAATAAGGTGGGAGGAGGTCATAAGGAAGCTTTTAAAGTAAACTTAAACTTCATGGAAGGTTGTAAAGAAGGGAGTTTTGAACAGATTGCAACGGAGAAGGAGCGTACGCAGTTGTGTTAGCCTCACGCGGCTTGGTGCTGCAGTGAGGTATTAGCAGTAGCAATAGTATTAAAAATCAATGTTCAGTTCAGAGTTCAGAGTTTATTCACCAATAAATACAAAATGGAAATATAATATCCTTATTCCCCTCGAAAGGGATACATAGCCAGGGATACAAGGGGACTTGTGAATGCTTTAATTCTTTTGTCTAATATAAACTTGATTCTTCATGAATTAAATGAAAAAACAAGTTTTTTCAACTGAAAGTAAGGAGTAACATTAAAACTTAAAACGAACAGAAATTATTACGTATATGAGAGGGTTTACCTTCTAGTCAATACCTCGCTCTTTACGCTAACTTTTTTTTTAGTACTTTCAAAAGAGCTATCAAGTCTAATTAAAGAGACTTTGTGATTCAGGGATTTGTGATTCGAACAAAAT
>NC_142799.1:12672034-12690164 GCF_049724085.1 Artemia sp. Qi Xiang Cuo
CCTCAGGGCAAGGGTTGTAAGAAGCTCTAGTGCTCTTTTTAAGAGTCAAAGTGATCGTAAGGCAGCTAGCCCCCCACCCCCCACACACACGTCGTATTGTCCTGAAATGCATCTAATAGAAATTTTGAGATAGTTGTTCTATTCAAAATAGTCTAAATATCATATAACAAGGCTTTTGGGGTTTAAACAAACCCCAGACATTAGGGGCAAGGATTGTAAGTTATGTCCAGGGGGTATTTAAGATTTTTATGGAAGGGATGGTTATTAAACATTAGAAGAGGCTCAGTCTTTTTCCCTGAAAAAGACTATCTCAATATAAAACGAACAGAAATTAATTAAAAAAATTTTTCCACAAAATAAGCTTTTACAAAAAAGTAAAGAACTCCATTGAATCAAAAAATGAACAAAATAGACTAAAAAAATCTACTAAGCATACAACTACCACAAATCAGTATCAATAAATAAATGAAACCCAAAACAAACAGAAAGTAAAATAAACAACTGAGTCAAACTCAAAACAATCATAAATTCATGAGTTGGGCTCTAAACCCCTATGCTTTCTAAAAGCCAGAATATAATTTGTACTTTACTGAGAAAATTCTTTTGAATATTTTTATTTCTATAATTTTAAGAAATCAAAATTAATTATGATTTTAAGGAATAAATATCGACATATGTATATCAAACTGACAATTTACATTTTTCAATAAATGCATTTGATTCTTTTTTTGGTAAAGTACAAGTCATATTCTGGCTTTTAGAAAGCATAGGGTTTTAGAACGCTACCCATATTATTTCTGCTCGTTTTGAGTTAGACTCTGTTATTTATTTTAATTTCTGTTTGTTTTGGGTTTCATTTATTTATTGATACTTAATTGTGATAGTTGCATGCTTGGTAGATTATTTGATTCTTTTTTTGCTCATTTTTGGTTTAATGGAGTTCTTTAATTTTTTTGGAAAACTTATTTTGTGGAAAAAGTTTTTTTTTAATTAATTACTCTTAAAGAATAAATGAAACCCAGAACGAACATACATTAAATCAACAATCGTAGCTGACAAACATACACCATATGCTAATATAAATGAATAAATAAATCTTTAAACGAGTAAAACTTAAATTGAACATAGAAATCCAGTTTAGAACGAACAAAAATCACTACTTACGAGAGTTTGGTTACTGCCCCCTTTCTGAAAACTATTGGTGCCTTACTAAAAACTATGTGTCTTGAACAGCCTTTGAAAAACAGTCAGGAAAAAAATTAAGTAGCACTGGTGTATTTGCAGGTTCGGCTCCCTCCATGACAGTTCTTGGCTCTTGACCCCTTGGGTCAAGTGACATGAGCTGCAAACCCCAGGGTCGTACAAGTCAACCTTAAACTTTAATTTGTTTTCTTTTTTTATTCATTTCAAATTACTCTCTTAGGTGACAAAGCCGAAGATTTTAAGACAAAATATGTGATGAAAGTGGAGCAGCTTGGACCCCAAGAAGTGGCTTTTTGTCGGTTACTGTCAGAGAGGGCAAGAAACAGTGTACTGAAAGTGGTGACTTACTGCACAGTTGCAGCGCCTCCTGTGACGAGAATGACAACGCACTGGGGTCAAATCTCTCAAAGATTTGGAGATGTCACCCAGCTCTCTAATGGAGATAAACCATCTAAGCCGGTTTTGGATACGCTTGAGTTTTGGAAACCCACTTTGGGTGATGAAGTGAGTATCTTTCATTCATGGCTTCATATATTGGCTTGAATTCCCTCGGCTATGCCGGCTACCATAGGTTGAAAATTGACATTTTATTCATCACGTTTTTTTCTTCTTTCTCTGACAGGCTCCTTTTTTGCGCTTTATGTTTCCCCTTCTTTTTTTCTTTTTTCGTGACTTTGCAAAAGTTAATTGATTTGTCTCAGATGGAACATTGGTGGCAGTAGTCTACTATGCATGAACAATATATTCCCCAAACTTTAGAAAAATTTTGTAGTTGACGACTTTTGTTTGTTTGGTATTTGGTCTGTCCAGTAGTCAACATAGCCAATACTGGGTAACTGTCTGACTTATCGTATTTCAAATAGTAAAGTGCACGAAAAATTTGTTCAATCCCATTTTCTAGTGGGCTAGACTTCGATGGCTAGGACACTCTTCGGATGAACGATGACGGATCGCCGAAGATAGTCCTTTTTTGGCTGACTATATATGGTCATACGGAAAGACCATATAGGATCGTCCCAGAAAGGGTGGAAAGAGCTCGTAAGAAAGGATTTAAGGAAAAAAAATATGGTTCATATTGGGTGTAAAGGGGGAAGCTTTTAATAGGTTGGGATAGAGGAGGAGCTTGCGCAGCTCGCTTTGCCTCAGGTGGCTTGGTGCTGCAGTTAGTTGTTTTCAGTTGTAGAATTTTTTTGAGATGTTGTTTGTAGTAGATATATGCATATATAGCGATTTGATTATTTAACTATTTAGTGCTTTTTGTGTGTGTGTCTAGCAGCTCTTTAGCCAGTAATATTGTCCCTCCCTGGGACCTTTCGAGCTTGAGTGAATCTTAAGCTCATTAAAAGACTTAATGAATCTGTTATTCAACAAGAGGGAAGAGAAACTTGTGAAATTTGGCTAGTTTGCATTTAACAGTTATTGTAGGTCTCTGTTGGTCACAAACCTTTTATTTTCAGACACGGATGGCTCAGCCTCAGGAGACCCCTACTGCCGATCCCTCTCTTCCTCCAATATTAGATGTCAATCCTGGTGACGTACCTTCTAGCTCAGAGGATATTCAAAGAAAAAAGAATAAAGGGGATGGCGACTATAAGAGCATGTATCTGTTTTTCATAGGAGTAAACTTTATAGTTGTATTTAAGTGATATTAACAAATCTAAACAAAACATAAAAAGTACCCATCAACTATATTTACTTATTTTTTCTATCGAGTATTTAAGCCGAAGTTACTGACTACGGAGCCTTCTTTGAACCAAAAAGAATTAAAACAATAAGTTTAAATAATATTCTTATTTAGAAATTGTTCGTTGAAAAATTTAATTTTTTAAAAGCAATTAAAAAAAATAATTTTATTAAATTCATTTTTTAAAACCTATTTTTCATAAAAATAATTTATATAGTTGTATTACAATGGTATTAAAGAATCAAAAAAATTGCCCATTAACTGTGTTTACTTATTTTTACTATTAAGTATTTAAGCTGTAGTTACTAACTAGGGATCCTTCATTGAACCCAAAAAAGTTAAAACAATACATTAAAAGAAAATGCTTATTTAGAAATTATTCTGTAAAAAGTTCAATTTTTTTAGGGTAGTAAAAAGCAATATCACACTTAAAGTATCGAGGACATCAAAATTAAAACTTTTTTGCTCCCTCGGTCCAATAGACGAGGATTCCATCCTCGGTCTATTCCTACCTCAAAACCAGGATTTTAAAAAAAAATTTTTTTTTTGGTTTGTATACAACTGTTAAGATTTTTTCGTTGCCTAAGTTCTCTCCTTTGTTGCCACATTTAAACAATCAATAGGGTAGGCTATGATGGATAATTAATTTTGAAAAACTGTTTTTCCGAGGGAAGTAAAGAGCGAAGTTGAAACTTAAAAACGAACAAAATTTATTACTTCGCAGCCTATCTAACATATATCAATAAAAATAGTGCAAATTAATCAACTGGTGATATTTTCCTGTTTTTGGAAGATTACAGAAAACTAGCGCTTTACTGAGAACACAAAACAATATAAGAGTTTTTGTGCGGTAAAAATAAACATTTAAGTGCACTTTTAACAGTATAAAAGTAAAGCATCTTTAGATTGTTGCTTTATTTATAAAATAAAGCAACAATCTTCGACAAGTTCGAAGTGAAGGAATCTTATTAGTATTAAGACTACAGACTCGCTTTATTGTAACACAACTTGAAATTCTCCATTTCATAGAGAGAAATAACTGGATCTCCAGAGTCCATATTATGGTTGATATGCTCTTCATTTCGAGTAATACTTGATGAGACCAAGATGTTACCCGATAAATCAATCCCTTATTTTGTATGATGTTTAATGACTGCAAACTAGTTATTTTTATGCCTAAGTTTTAAGATAATTTTAATTGTATATTGAAAGTTACTGATATCACTGCTCCTGTAAGACTATGAAAAGCGTTATGGATTAGTTTGTTGTTGTGAGGCTACGTATTTACTTTTGACTCCTAAATCAATATTCTTGTTTTTATATTTGCCTTTTGTGTTTTCAGTAAAGCGCTAGTTTTCTGTAATCTTATAAACATAGGGAATTATCACCAGTTGATTTATTTGCACAAGTTTTCTTTATATATGTTAGATAGGCTGTAAAGTAATAATTTTTATTCGTTTTAAGTTTCAACTTCGCTCTTTACTTCCCTCGGAAAAACCTAGTTTTTTTTAAATTAATCTCTGCTCGTTTTTGATTAAAATTAGTTTAGAAACAACACTGCCATGATCTTTTTTTTACGGAAAAACTTCTGTTCGGTTTAAGTTTTAATGTTGCTTCTTAGTTTCAGTTCAAAACTTATTTTTTATATATAGTTTCTAATCACCTTCAATCTAGGGAAAAATATTGTCGTTTCTTTTAGTAATTTGTACTTTTTTAAAGAAGAAATAAACCTTTAATCCTTTGTTATAAAAAATTAAAAATTTAGTAAAATTTATTAAAAATTAAAAATTTAGTAGCACTTAAGAAAGTAGCTGCAGGCGAGTAGCTTCGGCACAAAAGGTTTGTGGACAGGTTTGAATATCGACACGCTTGTTAGAAATTTTGCTAGCTCAACATAAATGTAGCTTTAGGCTTAGGGAGTTATTTGACCTGCCCCTAAGTAGAAAAGCCACGCATTACTTACAAATGAATCGAAATTTCAAAAAGATCATTTCTTGTGTAGGTACGATAAATGGTATTATAAACGAAGTTTGCTTTCATTTCAAAATTTTTTGGAAGAATTACCTGAATTCTCCTACAGAATTGTTTTCATTAGTTTTTCTTTCTCTCTGGATGCACAATCTTGCGTATGGAGAGGATATTGCAGCGAAATTTTCAAGTAAATAATTTGAATAAGTAAGTATAACAATAAGTAAACGTTCTTTTAATATACAAATTTGAGTGGTTCCAGAACCTACACTTCTCCGACCACTAAGTGGCAAGGGGTTGTGTTCAGGAGCGTAGTTTCGGTACTTTCCCATTATATGGGCCTTTACAGGGAAGCCAGTCACGAAAAACCCGTTTTTGACGGGTTAGTTCAAGACACCGCTATACAGCAATACAATGCTTAGCGTGGTTTTCAATGCGTTTACGATATTTGAACTGTTGTTTTTTGGGGTTTAGGGGGAGAAAAAGGTACCTAGGCTAGGTTACGTATTTGATATATGCAATGCTTTACCCCCACCCCTAATGTTTAAATATGTAGCCCAAATTTGTTTATAAACTTATAAACTATGTATCCTATTTTATTTTATTTCATTAACATTAACCAAACTTGACTTTTTAGATACGCCTATCTAATGGGAAAGTACCGTAGTTTCCTATGGGACAGAGGGAGCAACTGCCTCTCCCAGACCACAGTTTTCCCCAGACCCCAGCCCCCCCCCCCCTCCCAGGTGGAATTTAGTTTATCCATAAATGTTGTCAAAACTAAGAAAGCCTGCATAATTCAAGCATTCACTGAAACAGGTCAATTTTCTGCCGTACATTTTTACATTTTTTATTACTATATGGCTAGTTTTTAAGTTTTCTCTGTCATTTTCACTTGATTTGGGAAAATTGGCTTTCTTGTTTTAAAATCTAATTGCGCTAAAATAATTTTTTCCTTTCCCTTTTCTCTTATTTTCGTTCTGAGTACAAAAATATTGTACTTGTTTCATATTTTAATTTTTCTACCTTTTAATCCTAGTTCTTATTGTCCTTTATATTTTTGCGCTTTATTGTAATTATTAGATTTATTGGTTTATTTTTCGACTTATTTGTTTTCCCTTCTCTATTTATTTGCCATTTCTTCTAATTTATGGTTCTTGTCTGTAAATTCGTCTAGAAATGCAATTATGTTTAACTGTATATGCTAGTATCAAAAAGGTGAATTGGGTCTTTGAATTTTGTATTAGAAATTCTTCGAATAGGTATTCTTAGCCGAGCTTGATGGGAGATTAAATAAAAAAAAACAAGTTTTTTCAACTGAGAGTATGGATCAACATTAAAACTTAAAACGAACAGAAATTATTAAGTATATGAGGGGCTTGCTCCTCCTCAACACCTCTCTCTTTACGCTAATTTTTTTGTACTTTTAAAAATAGCTTCTTTGTGTTAATTAAACGAACATAGCATTTCGGAACTCGTTCTTAAAGAAATGGGACAGAATTCAAATTTTAGCTTAAAGAGCGAGATGTTGAGAAAGAGCAACCCCCTCATATACGTAATAATTTGTGTTCATTTTAAGTTTTAGTGTTGTTCCTTACTTCCAGTTGAAAAAAACTTGTTTTTTATTTAATTTCTGATCGTTTTTTAAATAATGCTAGGAAATCCGACTACACCTCCACGGAAAAATCTCTCCTCACCACGGATTTATTCTCTATACAATTCAGTCCTGGTGAAAATTTACCCAGAACAATTACCCTCCATTTTTTTGGTAACTTAAAAAGGGCGCTAGAACTTTTAGTTTCCGGTCAAATGAGCCCTTTCCCGATATTCTAGGGCCACTGGATCGATACGATCACTCAGGGGAAAAACACAAACAAACAAATAAACACGTATCTGTGATGTTTATTCTGGCAAAAAACACAAAATTCCACATTTTTGCAGATAGGAGCTTGAAACCTCTACAGTAGAGTTCTCTGATACGCTGAACCTGATGGTGTGATTCTCATTAGGGTTTTATGGCCGAGGGGGTTTTTTGCCTATTTTTTGAAAATGAGGCAAATTTTCTCAGGCACATAACCTTCGATAAGTAAGACTAAACTTAATGAAACTTATATATTTGAAATCAACATAACAGGCCGATTCTTTTTATATATCTGTTGGTATGAAAATTCCGTTTTTTAGTTTCGGTTACTATTGATCCGGGTCGCTCCTTACAGCTCGCTACCACGAACTGTTTGATATGCATCCCTTGATGTTGTTTTGAAAGACCCCTGAGACCGCTGAGAACTGCGACTGTGCCCTAGAGACACATTTTCGTGGATCTCCTACCAAATGCTTTTCCCTATTTTCTCTATTAATAAATGTCGTTGCCGCTTCTTGCTTGCTATCCGTCACAAATTGTGGTTTTAATTGCCCCTCCCTTCAAAATTATTTATCGATTTGCATATTGCAAGGTAACAGGAGTAGCAACTCCTGAGGTAACTATGGCCAAAGAACTGGTGGCTCTTTCACACTATGCCGTGAAACCTTTCACTCTAACATAATTTCAGACATTAGGCAGTCTTACATAGCAAATTTATCCGGAGCTTAGACGGTCCTAAGTGGACTCGCTTACGTAAAGTAAGTTCATGTAACGTTATGGGGAAGTTCAAGATAGCAGCAACAAAATGTAATTTCTGGATCAGCAATTAACAAATTTTGAAAATAAATTATTAAATTTTTCCTAGAAAGCCTTTCAAGTTTCATTAGAGCTTGAATCTACGTCTATTCTGTTTTTACTTTTTTATTAGCTTTCTTATAATGATTGTGATGACTTTAGACGATGATTATGATGGTTTTATAAGTTTTTATGTGAGCCTAGTGTGAAAGGGCTTGTTAAAGCGTGTAAGGTTATACTTAAGCTAACGTAGCTTAGCATGGAGAATTGCTTGCGTGGTGTGAAAGCTGATTGATACGGCCTTGTGCTGTGTGGCCTCAGGTGGCTTTATTTTGTAACAAGTTGTCAATAGTAGCAGCAGTAATGTATATTATAATATTTGAAACCAGGAAATGACTGGTTTTAATAAATTGCTTAACATCCAACCGGAAGCAAGGGACTGCACACCATTATAATTATCGAGGAGGAGCCCACTTTCAGAAATAATGTACCGTAGGTGGCGCGTACCAAGCGTGGCAAAAGCGTGGAGGGAATTGGACTTCGAGTGGCGAAAACTGCCAAGCGTGGCAGAAACTGTGCCAAGCGTGGTGGAGTTACATGGATAATCTGGCGTTCTGAGATGCACACTCGGCACTTGAACTTGGGCGCGCCCTTGATAATACAGATGTTTATTTATAAACCATGCACATAAAACAGTTTGAGAGTTAAAACTTTAATTAGAAAAAAGTCAAACCAGCAAAAAGCAAACAAAAATTCTATACGAAAAGTTCAGACATAAAAGACTATCCACTATTTACTCATAATGCTTTTTTTTATGATAAGTGTGTTTTTATTTAGTAACTAAATAGTTACGAGCATAAAAAGGATTTCTAACTCTGACGTCTGGCCTAGTATTACTTTTTTTAAGATGTAAATAAAACTATTGTTTTAGGGATATTCTCACAAGAAAGAATTTGTCAAGCGCAAACGCGATATCTAAAGAATTCATCGGTGAGTTCAGACTGATATTAAATAAAAAAAACAAGTTTTTTAAACTGAAAGTAAGGAGCGACATTGAAACTTAAAACGAACAGAAATTATTCCGTATATGAAAGGGGCTGTCCCCTCCTCAACGCCTCGCTCTTTATTCCGTATATGAAATGGGCTGTCCCTCCTCAACGCCTCGCTCTTTACGCTAAAGTTTGACTCTGTCTCACAGCTTTATTTTTTAAAACAATAAAAAACTTTAGCGTAAAGAGCGAGGCGTTGAGGAGGGGACAGCCCATTTCATATACGGAATAAAGAGCGAGGCGTTGAGGAGGGGACAGCCCCTTTCATATACGGAATAATTTCTGTTCGTTTTAAGTTTCAATGTCGCTCCTTACTTTCAGTTTAAAAAACTTGTTTTTTTTATTTAATTTCTGATCGTTTTTTAGTTAATGCAGCTTTTATTTGCATAAAAATTTTACTTTTCTTTTGCTAAATGAATGTCTTTACAAATTAACTTACGTAACTAACTTCTATATTCGTATATTTTTCTTCTGGCAAAAATTCAAAGTTGCAGATTTTTGCAGATATGAGCTTGAAACCTATGTAATAGGGTTTTCTGATACGCTGAATCTGACGTTGTGATTTTCATTAAAATTCTTTCACTTGTAGGGGATGTTTCCCCCTCTTTAAAAAATTGAGTAAATTTCCTCAGGCTTGTAGCCTTTGATGAGTAATACTAAACTTAATAAAATTTATATATTTAGAATCAGCATTATAAACACATTCTTTTGATACATTTATTGACATCAAAATTCCGTTTTTAAAAGTTTCGATTACTATTGAGCCGTATCGCTTGTTTTTTTATTGTTTTTTTTTATTACGTATATGTTATTACGTATATGAGGGGGTTCTGCCCTTAGTCAATACCACGCTCTTTACGTTAAAAGTTAAAAAAAAATTTGATTCACAAACCCCTGAATTACAAAGGCCTTTTAATTAGAATAGATATCTATTTTTAAAGCAATAAAAAAAAACTGTCGAGTAAAGTGGGAGTTATTGAGTTGGGGGAGAATCCCCTCACATACGTTATAATTTCTGTTAGTTTTAAGTTCTAATATTCCTTCTTACATTTCAGTTGAAAAAACTTGGTTTTTTTTTTATTTAATTTCTGATCGTTTTTTAAATAATGCTTGGAAATCCGGCGCCCCCTTCAGAGAAATGTCCCTTGCCCCACAGAAACATCCTCCATGGAAATATTCTCCAGAGTAACTCCCTCCTCTCGCCCCCCCTCCCGAAAACATCCGTCCGGACACTGGTTGTATACTTCCCACTAACCAATAAATAATGCTGGCAAGTCCGGCGCCCCCTTCATGGCGATTTCCTTCCCCCATGAAAACTTCCTTCATGAACAGATCCTCCAACATAACCCCCGACCCACCCTTCCCTTCCGCTAGCAGAAAAAAACCTCCTGAAAACTTCTGTATACTTCCGAATAACCAATACTATATGTTAACATTGGGTAAAGTTCATATCTTTTAGCCCTCCCTCTGGGTACTTCGGGGGATTAAGTCATCCCAAAAGACATATTTATCATATTTTCGACCATGCTGAACAAAATGGCTATCTCAAAATTTTGATCGGGTGACTTTGGTAAAAAAATAAGCGTGGGAGGGGGCCTAGTTGCCCTCCATTTTTTTTGGTCACTGAAAAAGGGCACTAGAACTTTCAATTTCCGTTCCAATGAGCCCTCCCACGATATTCTAGGACCACTGGGTCGATACGATCATCCCTGGGAAAAAAAAAACAAACAAACAAACAAACAAACAAATAAACACGCATCCGTGATCTTTCTTCTGGCAAAAATGCAAAAATCCACATTTTTGTAGATAGGAGCTTGAAACCTCTACAGTAGGGTTCTCTGATACGCTGAATATGATGGTGTGATTTTCATTAAGGTTCTATAACTTTTAGGGGGTCTTTCCCCCTTTTTTTGAAAATAAGCCAAATTTTCTTAGGCGCTTAACTTTTGATGGGTAGTACTAAACTTGATGAAAATTATATATTTGAAATCAGCATTGAAATCTGATTCTTTTGATGTATCTATTGGTATCAAAAACCCGTTTTCTAGAGTTTCGGTTACCATTGAGCCGGGTCGCTCCTTACTTACAGTTCGTTACCACGAACTGTTTGATTCGCACGAGGAAATAAGCTGAAACGGATGAATGCAGGTCTGGGGATAATGACCCTAGGTTATTCAAATAGACCATATTAGTGCACTAATATTTTAAAGAAAAAAATAAACCTGGTCCACCTCAGGTTAACAATTGGTATAGTCTTTTAAAAATGACACATGTCAATAGATGGTGACGTAATAACATGAACGGGTTGAAATATTATACATTAATGTCTGGTTGTCCAATGGTATGTCACTATGATTAGATATTTTGTTACTTGTCAAATATATCTACCACACTAAATAAGTTTGATCTGTTTAATCTGATTCCAACAGTTTTCTCTGTCTGCATTTAGAGATAATTAGATTAGTCTCAGTGAGAAGAACTGATATACAGTTATATTTTAATTAAGTTTCTAATATATATATTTGAGTGTGTTAGTTATTTAATATAATGAGTTGTGGGGGACCTGCTTTCCATAATTTTCTTTTATAGTTTCCATAATTTTGTTTCTAAAGTATTATGTTTTCATCTAATTCTTAATAACAGAAACTAAAAAATTATTGGATTGATTTTTTTTAATAATATATACATCAGAAGAACCTGCTTTGTTAAAAAAAAATACCGATTCAAAACATACAGATTTATTCAATGCTCAATATACTATCAGTCATTAGAATAAGGACACAATATAATTCAATTCACTGCATAATGATATCTGAATCTTCATAATGAATCTTCAATTCTTTGAACATTGTATATTTCATTATAATTAACCTAACTTTACTTCATAGGTGTAGTCGATATAATTGGTAAGTACTGATATTTCTTATACACAATATACTATCAGTCATTAGAATAAGGCATGTACACCTTGTATAGTGGAGAAATGAAGTTGTTCAGGGGACAATAAAAACTGATTTGATGGTGCAATTTTTTTAGGTAAAAATACCAAATAATTCCACATGATTCAGAACTTTTTTTATACATATATCAGAGATATTACAAGGCGTAATTTATATCTGATTCTTCAATTCACTGCATAATGATATCTGAATCTTCATAATGAATCTTCAATTCTTTGAACATGGTATATTTCATTATAATTAACCTAACTTTACTTCATAGTTGTAGTCGATATAATTTTTAAGTACTGATATTTCCTTAGTCTCATTTAAAAATAGTCGAATTTTCTTCAGTAAGATATGAAAGTCAAGTCTTTAAAACTTAAGATCCCATGGCCTTCCTTAATCATCTCCTAAACGTGTTTAACTCACAAAATATCAAATATAGGTCTCTGGTTTTGGCAGGTCTCTTCTGATAATCAAAATCGGATGAGAATAAGTCATTTTCCTTGCAGTTGTACCTAATGAAACATTGTCTCGCGACCCATGTCAATTTGCCGTTAATGTTTTGACAGTTGACATAGGACACGTTTATTTATCATTATGCAGTGATTTGATAGTTGCAGAAGAGAATAAGGTAAAATAAATAATTGATCTTATTTCAGTATTACAGTACATATTCAAGCTTTGATATATCTATACAGCTCCGAAAGTAAATTTTGATAGGTTTTGTTATGCCCCCCCCCCCCTGATCGTCTCCGACCTTGACTTAGAAGATTTACAAATATAAAATACCACTGAAAAGTAAATTAAATTTTTAATTTGCCTGTTTTTTATTATTATTAATAAACCGAATCTTATTATTCCTCAAATGGATCGAATATCTCCTTATTTGATGTACTCACGTACACTGCATTAAACACTCGATAAGTGAATTTAGGTTAATAATAACTAAATATATAAAAACATGATTAATATTTAATAATGTAGTTTTTATAATAATATACTTTGGGATATATATTGTAACATTAGGTGTGCGGGGGTGTTGGCTCAGTAACATAAATTAACCGAAATCACAACTCAACATATTAAATATTTATTTTGTACTTTCACATTAGATGGTCATTTACAATTAACCAAGTCACTAAAAACACTTTTTTGACGGGTAAATTAAAGACCCTGCTTCAGAGTAATTCACTCCATCGTGCGATGTTCAGTGCGTATAAGATATTTGAACTGTGGTTTTTTGAGGTTGGGGGGGGGGGGGTAACTAGTTGAGGGTAGTTTATGTTTTTTATATATTCATTGTTTTACCCCCCCCCCCCTAATGTGCAAATGTATAGCACATTTTTTTTTGTAAAATATTGTATATTAATACTTTTTTATTTTATTTCATTATAATTAAAAAGACTTTAATTTTTATAAATTACAATATAATGTTAACTTACCATTTATTTAAAAAATAACGACAACAGAGATTATTTAATTAAAACTAAGCTAATTGTTTCCGTATACAGATAGCTATAAACAAGTTTTACGATGATTCAGCTGATCAAAATGTTCGAGTGTGTTCTGTACTGTTGGGGAGTTACATTAGTTGAAACAATAATTATATCCATAATTACATTGTTATCACTCGGATTTCTTCGAGTCGAGAATTCGGAAAGCTACTTTAACAAAGAACACATGATTTGTCTAAAGATTCAAATAATTGAGAAACAAAGTATTTGTGCTATATATGAAGATACGTGTGAATCAGATCTCACCCAGCCCTCTCGACTGTATAAGGAAACCAGACATGTAGACACGTCAACCGTCTATTTGCTATATAATGTGATTGCACACCGTAATTTCTCATTACTTTTACTATATTCACACTGGGGTGTTTTGGTGGGGCGTGGGGACGGTACCTAGGTGAGGTTAGTTTACGTATTTAATGGTACTTTCGCATTATCCTGGCCTCTCTAATAAGTCACGTTTGGTTAATGCTCACGAAATAAAATGAAATAGGATGAATATATAATAGTTTAGAAACAAATTTTGGATATATATTTGCACATTAGAGGTGGGGGGTGGGGGTTTTGGGGGGTTTTTAAAGCAGGGTAGACATTAAATACCTAACCTAACATAACATAACCTAGGTACCTTTCCTCCCCCTTAAATCAAAAAAACCACAGTTTAATATCTTCAACGCAATGCAAACCACGCTACCATTGCCTAGAGTCCAGGAAGTGTGTGAAAAAAAGGGCCTAACCCGGAACAAATTGCAATAGAAATGATTCTTTGACTACCCGACTCAGAAAAATGTGCTGATTCCGAATATGCAAAGTTTGCTCATCTAGCTGTTTCACAAATACGTTTTTTTGGGGTTGAGGTAAATAACGAGGAGGAGAAATATGTCTTTTGCAGAAATGCGTAGAACCACGAAAAACAATATGCATTTAGGGGTAATAAAGTACGCTGAATCTGAAAATGGTCTGTAACTGCAAGGATAAACAACGGTTATCAATATTTAAAGGGGAAGTATGCGGGAGGAGGGTGAATTTTCTCATATAGTGTTAAACCACGCTGAATCTGAAAGAAACCGGTCTTAAAATGTAGAATGACAAGTATCACCCATTTTGATGGTTTAATTAACGATTAAAGCATTCTCAACTTTTTCAGTTATATAATATATAAATGTGATAAATAAACAAAATATCAATATTCATAGATCTTCGTTATCTTTGAGATCATCAACTCCGAGAAACTCAGTTGTAACATAGTTCGCACAACTGGTTCCCTTGCAAGGTCCACAGGCCCAGGTGCATTACATGCCATTTCTTTTGCAAGTGCATCGCATGTTTGAGCAGTTGGTTTTGCAGTTACAGTGAAAAACTGCAAGGAGAGAGTTGGGGGAAGCTGGGAGTTCACCAAAAATAGGGCGATATAATCCATTCTGAATTACCCAACCGAACTGGCTAGGGTCGAGATTACATCCCAGGGTTTTCCACGATTCAACTTGCAAATAAACTACTTGTTTAAGAGAAGAAAATTTCTTGGTAACTTCTGCCAGGGACATATTTTCCTCTATACTTCGCATGTCTGTGTGCCCTTCCAATGCACCAAGATAAACAGTGAAGAACTTTATAAGCTCGTTGGAGGCACTGAATATTTTTTCTGTGTCTGCTGAATCAGCGCCATCTTCAGTGCCGTAAAGTTCAGTGAAGAGAAGTGTGTTCACTACCCAGTCAGCGAGTATATATCCTCGTATTTCTCTGGATTAAGATCTCCCAGAAGTAATTTGTAGAACAGTATTTGACGCAAACATCATTTCCTACGTCTGTTGAAGTCATAAGCCTTCCATAATCTGTCCAACAGCCCCAATGTAACTCATGAGTGCGTGGAGGCCACCCAGCCGCAGGACGATTTTTTTTATAGGACTTGCATCCGTCTCGGCAGCAATAATGGTAAGAGTTTTCCAGTAAAGTGGCTTATTGAAGGTCAGTACTGTAGTCGCACCGTATCTGGAACGCTATTCGCAAACGAAGCTGAGTTACAAATAGATACAAATGGGATCATTTGGGCTCATATCTATCATGGACATGAAGAGAATGGAGGCTTTCCCTGTGTAAGAGCCTGACTGCGTATCAACATACAGCTCGCTCATAGCTCCCTGCCAGCTAGGCAAGGGTACAGAAAAAGTCTGGACATCTTCCATATCAAGTCGCAATATTTTGAGGATCCAGAATCGAAGCTCGTAGTAGTGGATCGCGCAGAAGGTTCGGTTGTCCTAGTGTCTGTCTGAGATACTTAATGGGAATTCGGTTCGCTTCAGTTATCTGCCGTGACGTAACAAACTTTCTCCTCTCAAGTACTGTTGAAGACCTCAACAGTGGCGTCACAGAAACAATTATGCCCATGCCGTGAAAAGTGCCGTTACGATCAAAAGTTTGGACGTTGTGGTCGACGTTATCAGCTATGTGCTGCATGCAAAAAGTTCCTTCCAGTCCTTCTATGTTTATGCTGTTAGAAACTGCAGCGTTACGCTCAAAGAGCTTCGTTTCGTAATATGATGAGCTGAAACCCATAGCACTGAGCTTACCAATTAGAAAGCGGCTGCCAAACTGATGATGCAACTGGACAGCCAATCTGAAGAGGTGGTCTGATTGCCTTTGGCCGACAGGCTTGTAACATGCACTGAACTATTGACGCAACCTTCCTGTCTGTTTTGTCTCCTATGAACAGAGTGTTGAGAAAAAGCCACGAAGATGAGGGTAGGTATTCGAGGTTGTCTGTTATCTCCCCGAGGTTTTCAGAATTGAGATACACATCCATTTTTTGTTTAATACCTTTGGTATCACTTTTGATTATAGTTGCTGTAGCTCAGACGATAGTTTCCTTCTCCAGTTCCACGTCAACATTTTTCGGCTTTAAGTAATATTTGTGGCGAAGGGCATGAGATGAAGCTCTTAGCGTAATGACGTTCTGTCTGCCGTTTATCTCTGCAAAAGCTACGCTTTCCCTAAATCTATCTCGCATCTTCTTTTTCACGTATGTTTTACTACATCCAGAATCCTGTGAATTGCCCATGAGGTCTTTCATCATACTAACAAGATCATTCAGTGTTACTTGCTCATCATCGTTAGCCTGGAAAAACTCGGCAACTTTCTCGAACGCCTCGTTCTGATTCAAGTTCTGTGGTTGACCAGATTTTCGTTTTCCGGACTGTGAAGAAATTTCGCTATACTTGTTGGGGATATTATGCTCTGTTAGAAAGTTTGAGTAGCAGGATTTGTGGTAAACTACATCAGCAGCGTGTAAAACGGCAGTGGCAGCAAGAATTCTAGTCATCACTGCTCCTGACCAGTCATCATTTCTCTTTCCACAAACCTCTTTTAGTTTATTTTCAAAGTCTCTCGTTCTAATCTCGAAATTGTCTTCCTTCTTCGCCGTTCTGTCAAAGGTAACCGGCGTAGAGCAAAAGAGACAGTCGGATTTAAAGTTAAAGTTTCCAGATAAACAGGAATATTCTCGCCCCTGACTCTGTGTTACCTGCGATAGCGATGACTAGTACTGTCCAATATATTCTTTGTTTGTGAAGTTGGACCTCCACGTCTTATGGACAGGATCCCCAATAACTGTTGTGAAATCTTCACGCTTCCTTGATCGACTAGCTTCATTCACCGAGTCTGCACCTTTCTCTCCCAAAATGACCTTTCCCGACTCTTCCACTATTTCTTCTTTGCAAATGATACAATTATATATTGACAATTTCAAGTTTAAGAGTAGTTTGCTATATATTCATCGTTCATCCTAAAAAGATAAATGACAGTTTTAATTTTACATTCAAGTAAAGGTGATTTTCATACTCACCATGATCTTGTTCCCTATTCTAGACATCAATTCTGTTGTTGTACGCCTTTATATGGAAACACGAATTTCACCTCATCAAAATCAACCTCAACCTAAAAAAAAACATATTTGTGAAACAGCTAGATGAGCAAACTTTGCATATTTGGAATCAGCGCATTTTTCTGAGTCGGTTAGTGAAAAAATAATTTCTATTGCAATTTGTTCCCGGTCAAACCGTTCCCTTCCTGGACTACTAGTCTACAGCGGCTCTCAAACAGTTTGTGTTAGCGACCCGGCTCAATGGTAACCTAAACTCTAAAAAACGTAATTTTCATACAAATAGATACATCAAAATAATCAGATTTTAATTATGATTTCAAATATATAAGTTTTATTAAGTTTAGTCTTACCAATCAAAAATTACGTGCCTGAGAAAAGTCGGCTGATTTAAGAAAAAGGGGAAAAGACCCCCTAAAAGCTAAAGAACCTTAATGAAAATTACACCATCATATTCAGCGTATCAGAGAACCTTACTGTAGAGGTTTTCAAGCACCTATCTACAAAAATGTGGAACTTTGTATTTTTTGCAAGAAGAAAGATCACGGATGCGTGTTTTTTTTTGTTTTTTTTTTGGATGATCGTATCGACCCAGGGAGTAGAGAAGGGGGTACCAGCGCGAACCCACACCACTGCTGCCATCTATAATTTAGTCTAACGCTGACAGTACATAATTTATGCATGTTTTATGGTTTTTGTCACTGACAATGAAAAAACAGGATTTTTCTCACTTTGTTGTATTTTCATGGTCGATTTTGTTGTTGTTCGTCCAGGTGTAATGACACTGCGGGTGATTTACATAATCGCTAGGGGGAATGTATTGATCTAGAACTCGAGGGGGAAGTGAATTTCCGAGAACTTGATTTACATAATCGCTAGGGAGGAATGTATTGATCCAGGACTCGACTAGGACAAGTGAATTTCAGAGAAATTGAGTCTAACGCCGACGGGACATAATTTATTCAAGGATTATCGATCGAGTCTAATGGATGATGTCAAGGTCGATTTATTTGTTGTTCGTCCAGGTGTAATGACACTGGGGGTGATTTACATAATCGCTAGGGGAAATGTATTGATCCAGGACTCAACTAGGACAAGTGAATTTCCGAGAAATTGATTGCGTAATCGACTAGGACAAATGGATTTCTGAGAAATTGATTACATTACCGCTGGGGAGAATGTATTGATCCGATAACGGGAAACAGGATCACGTGTCTCCTTATAAGCCAATCAGAGGACC
>NC_142799.1:12690664-12710855 GCF_049724085.1 Artemia sp. Qi Xiang Cuo
ATTTAAAAAAGTATATTTTAAAACAAAAATATAGTTTATACCTATTTATATATATTATAGACTAAATATTTTTTTAGAAGCCATTTTGGCAAAGTTCATTCTAAAATTTACTTGGATATTTTCTGTATTCAAGCACATAATTAAAAGACAAACAATGTTCTCAGTACTTTCCCCACTTGATAGATATTACGGTTGTAGGCTTGTTCAAATTGTCTTTAAATGGTTTGTTTACGTGGTTCACAATTCATTGCCTGTGATATAAATATTTATTTTTTGTAGTTATTATTTAGTTATTATTTTTATGTTATGCAGTTCACAGAATATGTGAAATATAGGATAAATTAAGAAGTTATTATTAGTAGTTTTTTTTCTATTTTTGAAAATTTATTTATTTAAACTGAAATTGTTTTAATAGTTGTTACATTTTTTATAATTTTTTTTTAACTTGACCTTTTTGCAGTTAAAAAGGTTTTTTTTCTGGGTAGGGGGGGGTAAGAGGCTGAATTAAATGGGTATTTGCCCTAAGAAGGGAAGAGAGAAAAAGCTAAATGTGAAGCATGATCAAAGTTTCGGACCTACTTCGATAAATAGTCCCATTGTTAACATATAAGGATTTTTGTTTGAAAAGAAGGCATGTTTGATCTTGGGTCTGCAAAAAGGCCTAGAGTACTAAGGTGAAACTGAAAAAACCCATTGCAAACATCAAACATGTATATTAAATCTTAACGGTTAATCATAAGCATCAAATCTGATAAAACAGCCAATGATAAATTGTTAATCATTATCGGTCATTAGGGCATTGTCCCGTTTTAAATTTTAACCCATGTATGGGGCATTGTTAAATATTTACCTTTAACTTAATCCTTTTTTTACAATTTTTTCCCTGCACCCCCCCCCTCCCCCTCTGCCCGACCCTGATTTTTTTTTTTAGTTTTCACAATTTTGTCCATACAGGATTGTATATTCATCGTATTTTGGTATTTTCCATTATGATTAACCTAACTTAACCTAATTTCACGAGTGTGTATCATAAAACACATAAGCACTTCTTTTTTCAGCACCTTTTAAGGATATAAGTTATGCTACTTGACCAATGTTAACATATAAGATTTTTACTATAGGGGTGGTCTTATTAGTTTTGGTGGGGCTCATTCGATTGGAGGTAAAAAGTTATAATGCTCTTTTTAAGTCAAAAATGATCGGAGGGCAACCAGCCCCGACTCTTCATGCCCTTTTTTCCACAATTTTATCAAATAAAATTTTGTATATCTAAATTTTGTTTAAATTTTTTTTTATACAATACTGCTGCAACCATGGGCGTACGGAAGGGGGGCAGCGGCCCCCCCCCCCTAAAACGTCAAATCTAAACTAGATATGGCTGAAAAAGTAGACGGTTGAAAAAACAGATGGTTGAAAGAGCAGTTGGAAAAAGGTAGATGATTTAAAAAGCTGGAAATAAACTACTGGATTGACAGAATAAATGTCAAACAAGAAGCAATTATCCATTATGTATTGGAAAGATTTAGTTCTAATCCAAGAAGATTGATTAATGCTGAATCTTATTGATGATTTTTGGTGATTACTTATTAATAAAGTTTTCACAGGTATGATAGAACTTGCTGGCAATGTAAGTTTTTGTGAACTGCCAACCTAACTTCTGCCGCTCATCCTTCATCAAAGAATCGGCTGCTCCCCCCCCCCCTCTAGAGAAGAAGCTACCTACGCCCATGGCTGCACACGTTTGTTTTTTCTGCAAACTAACGAACATTTCAATGAATTTTGCGGCGCAATCCGAGAAACGAGACTGGAACGATCTTGACCGGACTGCTCTATGTTAAATTCATCATCATCAACTGTAAAACACATTGCTTCTTTATTTTCTGACCAATCAGGACTGTAAGTCATGGTTATGAAGAAATCTGAGGGTCCAAGTCGACGAACAAAAGCCATGGCATCTTCAAAATGTTCACCATAGTTGCGTGCTGATCTGATGAATGATAACGATCGTATTACTTTTTCAACAACAAATGCATTATGTTGCATTATGTTTCAAATTCATTTGAATATTTTTTTTCTTATTCATAATTTCTTATTCATATTTTTTTTTATTCACATGTAAATAATTCATTTGAATTATTTTTATATGAATATATTAGTATGTTCATTTGAATATTTTAAATTTTTGGTCAACCTGCGTGAGAATCTAGGCAGGCCTGCCTTTCCAAAAACTAACACACAAGTACTTGTCCAATAAGAGAGTCATATTTACTCCCACCATTTACCCGTGCCATTTAAACATTTTTGCCTCTCAATTACTCGGACTATATGTCTTGGCTTTTTTCTATATTTAGTCATGTCTTGATGCCTACTGCAAAATACTTGATTTTCACTAGGTTACATTGACATTGACAATTGACATTAGGCAATTTAAAAATGACGACTGGTTATTGATATCATCATGGGCTACGACTCCTAATACGATAAACTTTTATATTCCAAAAACTTTGCTCTACCAAACCAGTAATCAGCGTGGGGCAACGGCACTGTCAGCTATCACCCCAGGACGTTGACCTTAGTCTAATAGCAGTACCGGACAATTTTTAGTGCCTGATTTTTTTTTTTTTTCGTACATAGAGAATAATGTGTGTATTTTGAAACACTGGATGGAAAATTCTCTTGAATATATAAAATTAATCAATATTTAAAAGTATTATTCTACAGAAATTCTTCACTATTGTCGGAAAAGTGGAAAACACCCCCTTCAACAGCTCGATCAGATACCTAATACAATAGAGACTAGTACAGAACTGACTGAGTGCTGGCACCATCAGAAGTAAATAAAGAAGTGATTCTATGCAGAAAGACAAAGGTAAGTTTGTTTATCTAATTCGTGATAGACAAATATTAGTGAATGGCTGTTTTTAACAAAATAACACTCTCTCGCTATGTGGCCAACACGATTGCAATTATGGCACCTTATTATTGTAGGGTTAATGGGCTGAAAACGTACTGCTTTCTGCCTAGCGGGTTCTGGCGTTTTGTTTCTTTGTGCCACTGGGGAGTTATCCCTTGAAAAGAAATTGGGGGATGCCTGATCGCCTTGAAGATTAGGTTCGCGTTTTAGTCGCCTAGGCTATTTATTTTTGCATTACTATGATTAGCAACCATTTTATCAACTTCGATTAGTCGCTCTACCTCTTGGACTGCAAGATCTAACGTCTGAATATTTTTGGATATTACTACTCTATATAGTTTGGGGGTAGCCCTTGCAAAAAGGTATTTAGTATGACTTTTTCATACAGTTGCCCAGAACCACTTCCGTATTTTGCTTCTACAGAAATGCGTATATTATCCAGGTATTCTCGTATATTCTGTGAAAAATCAAAGTTCACTACTCCGTGTTTTAATTTATTTATTGAACTGGTTTCTATGAACCTCTCTTTCAATGCTTTTAACAAGTCATCAACCGTATTTATTGGCAAGTTGGCGTTATTGCCTATGGTAAGTTCGACCTGTTTTAGAAAAGTTAAGGCCTGGCCTCTTAATCGTAGTAAGAGCATGTCTTTTAACGCTCCAACATCTGTTTTTGTTAGTTGTACAAACTGGGTCAATTGGATATTAAATTCGTCAATATCTGACTGACCATTGTACTCTGGTATAGATTTTGCAATCTATATTTTTTGCGACTAACTTTTGCACTATTAATAACTTGTTTAGTTCGTCCATTTTTTTGCGTTTATATCAAGTTAAAATTTTACTTAACCTATTTTGGGGTAGGCTATTATCTCCTATGAGATATAAGGGGTTTACTGTCGTAGCCTAGCGGTTATAGGCCTAATCAATTTACTTATATGTCTGTATCTCTCCAACAATTAAATTCAAATTACAAAGTTTAAATAGCCTAACTAGTTCGCAGTTTTCCTCCAATTTCCGACACGGGCCATTTGTAGCAATAAAAGATTGTTGTTATTATGGGTTGTGATAGAAAAATTAGTATTTGGATCGATAAAAGATTTGCTACTTGTGGCGATAGAAATTTCTCCGATAGGGCCGCTTATAGCGCTGGAGATTGTGTCAACTAGGCTAGCGCCGCTCTCAATTAATGAGAGAAAATTTAATATTTAGACACATAAATGTGGCTTCTTATTTATTGAGCTATATGGAGATCAGATTCCTTTGTGAGCATTTACCTTGGAGACTTACGAACTAGTTACCTATTATTGGACTAGACGCAGACATATAAATGAAATAAACACAGATAAAAAAGACAATAGATTTATTGAACTTACATGCTTAGTTGCACAGGAACGGGTCACTTCAATGACAATAATGGTGACCAAAATACAATAAATTTGTCTGAATCTCTCTAAGTCTGATGTGTTAATTGTTTCAGATCTGACTTACGATTAAAATTAAAAAACACATTTACCCCACTCCCAAACGCAGTTCTTTCGTCCTGCGCTGTAAGGACTGCCCGCCATTGGCCCAAGATGGCCAAGGATGTAAATCCTTCGTCCAATAATCGCTTTTAAATCTTTTTGATGATTCAAGCATTCAAACGGTTTTTGCCATTTAAACTTCCTTAGAAATATTGTACGTAGCATTTTTTTTTTGCTACTAACTATCTTAGCGAAATTCGAACGACTAGCGTCGTTGTTTTTTTTAAGCAAGAACGCAGTTTATATTTTTTGTGTTTAAAAATTTAGACTCTTGGAAGCGGTATTTGAACTCAATTAGGGGACGTTTAATCTCTACCCGAATCATCTTTAGAAGGAAAGAATCTTGTATTTTAAATATATGGTATTTTATTCCTGGTGCAGTAAGAGAACTAATAATACATAAAATAGTAAATGAATGCCTGATTTCTTTAAACAACAGAATTGTTTAAAGATGTTAAGTGTTCCAGAAAGAAAATTGCAAGTTCACGGAACTAACTCTGTATGGACACAGAATTTCATCCTGCGTGTCTTCAAGATATAAACGTTTCAGTTATTTTTTAAAATGTTTGTTATACGCTGCAAAAAAAACTGTGTCTCGCAACACCGCTACTACTGTATTCTTAACTTTATAGACGGTAAAGCTTTTTTTGATCTAAGATACAACATCTCTTAACTTTTGTATGCAGCAATATTTTTAATCGATCCAAAACAACCGCACGGGACGAATGAGAGACTAAAATATAGTCCTCTAAAAAATGTCTTATCTGTATTGAGCGGAGAGAATGACACTCGCTGAAGGATAGAATTTTTTCTACTTTTAATGGAATATTGGAAACCACTTATATGGCATGGTAGCTACCAAGAAAATGAAGGAGTTAATACCAGTTTTATGCGTTTTAATTGTAATTTAATTTGGTAAGTCACTGAGTCAATTCCCCCTAGTGGTCCGTAAACAGCATTAGTGGTGTTAGGTGTGAAGAGTGTGTGTATTGGGATGTAAATACTCGGTAACGTTTTTTAAGTGAACCAAAGGTGTATATGACGTAGTTCTCATTGGCAAGGGACAGCAAACAATTTGATGTTTATCATAAATGCCTCGCCGTTTGTAGGAAATCACTCGCAAGAATTTTTGACATCTATTTTTTTATTTACATTTTTGTATTGACATGATTAATTAACTTAAAAATAAAATGTTTACATTTATTTAAGTTGCAAAATTTCAAAAATGTTTACTAATATTATTTTTTATTTGACGAAGAACGAGTTAGGGGGGGGGTTAATTGAAAATTCCCAAGTTATATGTAAGTACATTAATAAAATAAAACAAATTCATCAATTATGCACTTTAAAAATGACGAATGGGCATTTACATACTCATTCTGTTGCAATAATAAAACAATAAACAGTTTACTGCCACCAACTTAGATAACCCATACAAGTAAAAACTCAGTGGTCTTGGGACGGTCGTCTATCGCACTGGGTCGTTGACCGGAGGCAATCAGCAGTAGTAACCGGTTTTTGGCCTAATTTTTTTTTTTTTTTTTTTTTTAGAGAAATTTGTGATTATTTTAAACCCAATTTTATAAAAACTTTTCTAAAAAAAAAATTTTTTCCAAATTTAAACATATATTTCAACATAAACTCTGCACTATTTTCAGAACCGGTGAAAACACCCCCTTGAACAGCACTGGACCATATAACATGAACTTTAAACTACCTATGATCGGACTGTTAGATGGAACCCTCATACGAGCGTCCTGATGTGATGCGTTCCAGAAAGAAAAATGCAATTCACGCAACAATATTTGTATGTTCAAAGATTATTATCCGGCGGTTTTACTAGAGATTAAAGTAGCCGGTACTATTTAAAATGTTTGTTAAACCCTGCAAAAAAAACTTTGAAGGTCAACAACGATACTAATGTTTTTGTAACTGTAAATTAGGAAAGTCGTTTTTGGAACTAAGAAACAAACTCAATGAAATTTTGTTTGAATCAATATTTTATATCGATCCATAGCAATAGCACTGGACAAATGAGATAGGCTACCACATTAAGGTCCTCTAAAAAATTTCGTATATGTTTATAGTGGATAGAAAGACAATCTCTGTAGTATAGAAATGTTTATCCTTTTGAAGTAATATAGGAACCTACTTACATGGCAGAGTTGCTACCAATATAATGAAGGATTTAATCATAGTTCTATGCGGGTTACTTGAAATTCAGAGTGGTTAGTCACTGAGCTAACCCCACCTAGTGGCCCGAAAAAAGTGGTATTGGTTGTAGGGGTGGAGTGCGTGTGTATTGAGATGTAAATACACTGTAAAGTTTTTCACGTGAACCTAATGTGTATATGACGTCTTTCTCTTTTGCAAGGGACAGCAAACAATTTGATGTTTACCTTAAAGTCCTTGCCGTTTGTAGGAAAACACTCTCATGAATTTTTGAAATCTATTTTTTTATTTAACTTTTTGTATTGACATGATAAATTAACTACATCATACAATGTTTACATTTATTTACGTTGCAAAATTAAAAACAAGTTTCCTAATATTATTTTTTATTTGACGAAGAAATAGTTAGGGGGGGGGTTAATTTAAAATTCCCAAGTTATATTTAATTAAATTTATAAAATCAAATAAATAAATAAATTATGCACTTAATAAATGACGAATGGTCATATATATAATCATTTTGGTTCAAACATAAAAAACGAAAAAGTGTCCTGCAAACAACTTCGGTAACACATCCCAGTAATAACCAAGTGTTCTTGGGAGGACCGTCTATCGCACTGTGGTATTTACAGTCTGCATACAGCAGTAAAGGAAACGTTTTTGGGCCTAATTTTTTTTTTTTTTTTTTTTTTAGAGAAAAAAGTGATTATTTTAAACTTTCGTGTGGAATATCTACTCGAAATTATACAATTCATCATTTACTAAATATATTATTCAGCAGTAATACTGCCTTTATTTCGGAAATTTAGAAAACACCCCTGTTCCATCTCTGTCCCATATAAAATGAACTTGAAACTAGCAATGAACGGACTGATAGACGGAACTCTCATACGTGATACCTGAAGATATGCGTTCCAGAAAGAAAAATGCAAGTTTACGTCACTAACTCTGTAAGTACAAGTATTATAATCTTTCGTTTTGAAAAAAAGTTAAAGTAGCCGTTACTGTTTAAAATGTTTGTTATACTCTGCAAAAAAAACTTTGTCTCTAAACGAAGCTAATACTGTATTCGTTACCTAAAATAAAATAAGTCGCTTTAAGAACTAAGAAACAAACTCAATGTACTTCTTTTTGTATCCAGTTTTTTAATCGATCCATACCACTAGCACTGGAGGAATGTGATACAAAATAATAGTACACTATACAATGCGTTTCATATTTTTTGTGGCTAGTGATTCTGTAGCGATAGAAAAATTTTCTTGGAGCGTTTACCTTGGAGACATACGAACTAATTATCTATTATTCGACTGGATTCAGACATATAAAATGGAATAAACACAGATAAAAAAGGCAATAGATTTATTGACTTACATATTTAGGTGCACAGCAATGGGTCACTTCAAATGACAATAATTGTGACCGAGATGAAAGAGTTTAAGACTTCTATCTCAATGGACCTGCTTCAACTTTTTGAATAATCTCAAAAAGCACTTCTGCCGCACTATTAAACGCAGTTCTTTCGTCCTGTGCTGTAAGGACTGGCTCGCAATTGGCTCACGTGGCCCAAGGATGTAAATCTTTCGTCCAATGAATTCTTTTAAATATTTTTCATGATTCAAGCGTTCACACGGTTTTTTGCCATTTAAACTTCCTGCGAAAGTGACTGCACGTTCTCTTTTTGCTGATTAAGGACTTTTCATTTTTGCAACTAGATTTAGCTTAATTATAAGAAATCAGAATTATCAAGGAGGCACACTTGTGCCTCTATAAAGAGGCGACCCACCACAATGTTAAGCGATTTCAGGTCCTAGAGGTTGCAGAGAGACGGCGGTAATCGCATTTTGTAGCCCATGCTCAAACTAAGAAACTTGCAAAATTTCATCCTCCTCCGACTGTATCTTCATGGGGTAAACTGGGCCGGAAGTTTGAACCCTACCATCACAGCTCCCCTTTAACGTTATCTGATTGGGCTGAAATTTGAACGTTAAGCTTTCCTAGGGCACGGGAGCTTATCCTCGAAATTTCAGCTCAATCAGACCACTTCTTCCCGGTTTTCAAAAACCAAATCTCGCCAATTAAAATTCATATTTTTTTTTTCTTGGCCACGCTTTCAGGCCACAGTTGGCAACGGATCAGGTTGAATGAGGACTCATTCGAAGCAAAATACGACCTGTTAGGGTCTTTTGATATTATCAGACCGAAAAAATTATCCCCCGAATTTACAATTACGAAAAAACTTGTTTTCCTATATTAGCCCATGTTAATTTTTCCCACCACAACCCCCCTTTAACGTTGTCTGATCGAGCTGAAATTTAGAGGATAAGCTTTCTTGGGGCCTGGGAGCTTATCCTCAAAATTTCAGCTCAATCTGATCACTCCTTCCCTGTTTTGCAAAAACCAAATATCGAGTTTTTTGGGAATTTGCTTGCGTCGAAAATAGCTTCCATTTACTAAAAAACAATTACTATTGTGTCTGTTTAGTCTAGTGGTTGATACTCCAGACTGTCAGGCGGAAAACCCGGGTTCGATTCACTGTCAGAGCAAATTTTTTACATACTGAATTTAAACTTTAAAAAGAAACTCAGTTTCTTTTTTAAATTATTTGAAAAAAATAACGTTTTCTAAAGAGTTAAAGAGGCTGAGTTACAAGGTCGACCCTTGAGTAATAAACTGTACAAAAACGTGCAGAAATTATTTGAAAAATACTACGTTTTCTAAAGAGTTAAAGAGGCTGAGTTACACTGTCGAACCTTAAAGCGTACAGGGATTAGGAGGCACAGTTGGGGGGCTGCCGCCCCCCAAACTCCCTACTTTCGCAGCCTTTAAATAAATAAAAAAGTTTTTTAAACTGAAAGTAAGGAGCGACATTAAATCTTAAAACGATCAGAAATTATTCCGTATATGAAAGGGGCTCTGCCCTCCTCAACACCTCGCTCTTTACGCTAAAGTTTTTATTGTTTAAAAAAAAAGAGTTGTGAGAAAGTCAAACTTTAGCGTAAAGAGCGAGGTGTTGAGGAGGGCACAGCCACTTTCATATACGGAATAATTTCTGATCGTTTTAAGATTTAATGTCGCTCCTTACTTTCACTTTAAAAAACTTTTTTTATTTATTTACAGGCTGCGAAAGTGGGGAGTTTGGGGGGCGGCAGCCCCCCAACTGTGCCTCCTAATCCCTGTAAGTTTTAAGGTTCGACATTGTAACTCAGCCTCTTTAACTCTTTAGAAAACGCAGTTTTTTTCAAATAATCTTTAGAAGGAAGGAACTTTATTTTGGTATTTTAAATACATCGCATTTCACTCATGGTACATATCACCCTTCCCATCAATTAATGACGTCCCGTCATTAGTAACTGCTCGTCTTTGATCTTTTTAAAATGTTCACCATTTACTATTTCTTCTACATAATTATTTTATATATATGATACGGCTTAATCAGGGATGCTCAAAATTTTCCCTCCTACTCTTATTATTTTATTCTACATTACCATTTAAAATTCATATTCTCGGCTAAGAGTATTTAAGGCTATTGGCTTGCTACTTTACTAAAGATTTTTTTTTTCGATTTTTACAAGGCTTTTTTTTATTTTACTATCTATATGACATACTACATTCTATCTACGCTACATTAAATGAATGGCATGATAATACTACACCTAATTCTACTTGAACGTCAAGCGGTACATACGTGAATGATTTACAACAAGCAATATTGGGTTTTCCAAATTCACTTTTAACATTAAAACACTTTCGCTTTTGGGATTTTTGAATTATCAAAGTTATTTGGAAATAACACATGTAGATTCACCTCTATTCATCACCTTTGAATCCTTATTGTACTATACCCTTCTGTTGTAAATTATTGTCCTTCACTCTTTTTGTCTAGGCAAAAAGTTTGAAGCATTTACGTTATGGTTTCTTCATGGAACAGTTCGAGCCTGACTGTCTTCACACGACAAGTTTTCTCTAATAGTCAACTGGGAAATGATGCTTCCCACTACAGGTGTTGGTGTTTTTCTTCTTAGCATATCATTTTTTAGGATTTTTTGAGGCACATAGAGAATGTATTCTCGCGTACAATTGTTCATTTGTGCCTTTTATAAAATTGTTAGCTCATGGCTTGCGTCGATTAGCCTTTGCGGTGATTCCTATGTTAATCACAGGGCAATTGAAGTTTGGATTTGGAATGAGTTGTCATCAAACTATGGTGATTCTTTTAACATATTGTCTTTAACTTGAACTTCAAACATCTTCAAAAATTGTTTAACTTCATTTATCGTTAAATATCGTTTATCTTGTATTGATCGATGGGGTTTTCAGAATTAAACTTCAAATTGTCTCTAACCACAGCTTCAAATATATTCAATTGTTTTTGAATATAATTTAAATTCAAATATAGTTAAATATCTTTTATCTTGTTCTGATAGATGGGTTTCTCAGAATTAAACTTCAAATTGTCTTTAATTAAGCTTCAAAGATATTTTAATTTCTTTAAATATAATTTAAATTCAACTATATTTAAATATTGTTTATCTTGTTCTGATCAATGGGGTTCTCAGAATTAAACTTCAAATTGTCTTTAACTTCAGCTTCAAATATCTTTGAATGTCTTTAAATATCATTTAACTTCAAATATCGTCAAATATCGTTTATCTTGTATTGATCGATGGGGTTCTTAGAATTAAACTTCAAATATAGTGTTACCTGATACGTAATATGCCTCATGGTCGAAAAAACAATGATCAAGGGCAACTGTTGTTTTCGTAGACGAAGCTGGGATGAAAATTCCCTGGAGTCTATGGTGAGTACTCTTCGTTGGTTGAGATATGATGAAAATAGATGCTACTGGGTCGTATCTCTATTGGGCAGCTCATTGTAATGCTCAATAAACAATATGTCCATTTACTTCCTGTAATGAAAATAACGAAATAGCATTACATGTTTTAAATAGTAAACACTCATAGTACATACAAGTCATGTATTGATTGTGTACATTAATTTCTACTCCATGAGACTGAATGTAATAAATACACTAGTATTGGTGCTCTCAACGAAAATCTACAAATTTAAACTAGAGATGTCTTCAAATTTGTTTTGAGAACGGAAACATCGATAAAGAGCTTATATAATTCTTCAATACTTATTAAATAAACATAATTTACCCTACATTATTAAGTTTGAGGTCTAATTTTACAACATATTTCATGCCTGCATTGTTCACACACGTCCGTGCTGTATAAGAAACGCATGTTGTAGCGTCGTAACCACACGGTTTTACGTAAACAATACCACAATGAGGGAAAAAGACATAACAAGGACGAGTGGAGACCTCTATACCCACTCGTTTTCCATTGTCGTCCCTATTTCTTGGCTTAGACGGTCTCAGGGGGTGTCGGGTTTAACCTCAGCTGAAATGCAGAGGTGTTCTTCTTCGTTTCCCCGTGTTCTTCTCTTGGATTTTCCATAATTACATGGAATTACATTTTCCATAATTTTCCCTATTACCTTTCTTATTTTATTCTAAATCCCTATATAAAATTCATCTACCGGACTAAGACTATTCACTGTTATAGGATAGCTACTATACTAAAGATTTTTTTTTCGATTTTTTACAAGGCTTTTTTTTTGTTTTTCTGTCTATATTACATACTATATTCTATCTACACTACGTTAAATGAATACATGATAATATCACACCTAATTCTACTGGAACATCTAGTGGTACATACAAGAATTATTTATAACATACAATATTGGGTTTATCATATTCACTGGTAACATTAAAACACTTTCACTATTGGGATTGTATTATAAAAGTTATTAGGAAGTAACACATGTAGATTCACATCTATTCATCACCTTCGAGTCTTTAATGTACTCAATCCTTCTGTTGTAAATTATTCTCCTTCACTCTTTTTGTTTTGGTAAAAATTTTGAAGCATTTACGTTATGGTTTCTTCATGGAACAGTTCGAGTCTGATTGTCTTCACGCACCAAGTTTTCTCTAATAGTCCATTGGGAAATGATGCTTCCCACTACAGGTGTTGGCGTATTTCTTCTCAGCGTATCATTTTTTAGGATTTTTTGAGGCACATAGAGAATGTGTTCTCGCGTAAAATTGTTCATTTGTGCCTTTTATAAAATTGTTAGCTCATGGCTTGCGTCGATTAACCTTTGCAGTTATTCCTATGATAATCACGGTGTAATTTAAGTTTGGATTTTGAATGGGTTGTCATCAAATTATTGTGTTTCTTTTAACATATTGTCTTTAACTTGAACTTCAAACATCTTCAAATATCGTTTAACTTCAAATATCGTTAAATATCGTTTGTTTTGTATTGATCAATGGGGTTCTCATAATTAAACTTCAAATTGTCTCTAACTTAAGCTTCAAATATCTTCAAACGTCTTTAAATATTCTTTAACTTCAATTATAGTTAATATTGTTCTGATCAATGGTGTTCTAAGAATTAAACTTAAAATTGTATTTAAATAATATTCAAATATCTTATAATGTCTTTAAATATAGTTTAAATTCAAATATACTTAAATATCGTTTATCTTGTTATGATCGACGGGGTTCTCATAATTAAAATTCAAATTTTATTTAACTTCAGCTTCAATTATCTTTGAATGTCTTTAAATATCATTTAACTTCGAATATAGTTAAATATTGTTTATCTTGTATTGATCGATGGGGTTCTTAGAATTAAACTTCAAATATAGTGTTACCTGATACGTAATATGGTTCATGGTCGAAGAAACAATGATCAAGGGCAACTGTTGTTTTCGTAGACGAAGCTGGGATGAAAATTCCCTGGAGTCTATGGTGAGTATTCTTCGTTGGTTGAGATATGATGAAAATAGATGCTACTGGGTCGTATCTCTGCTGGGCAGCTCATTGTAATGCTCAATAACCAATGTGTCCATTTACTTCCTGTAATATAAATAACGAGGCAGAATCACACGTTCTTTAAAGTAAACACTCATAGTACATATAAGTCACGTGTTGATTGGGTACATTAATTTCTAAGCTATGAGACAGAATTAAATAAATACACTAATATTAGTACTCTCAACGAAAATCTACAAATTTAAAACAGAGATGTCTTCAAATTTGTTTTGAGAACGGAAACATCGATAAAGGGCTTATATAATCCTTCAATACTTATTAAATAAACATAATTTACCCTACATTATTAAGTTTGAGGTCTAATTTTACAACATATGTCATGCCTGCCTTGTTCACGCACGTCCGTGCTGTATAAGAAACGCATGTTGCATCGTCGTAACCACACAGTTTTACGTAAACGATACTACAATGAGGGAACAAGACATAACAAGGACGAGTGGAGACCTCTATACCCACTCGTTTTCTAATGTCGTCCCTATTTCTTGGCTTAGACGTTCTCAGGAGGTATCGGGTTTAACCTCAGCAGAAATGCAGATGTGTTCTTCTTCGTGTCCCCTTGTTCTTCTCTTGGATTTTCCATAATTACATGGAATTACATTTTCCATAATTTTACCTATTACATTTCTTATTTTATTCTACATCACTATATAAAATTCATTTACCGGACTAAGATTATTCACTGTTATAGGCTAGCTACTATACTAAAGATTTTTTTTTCGATTTTTTACAATGATATTTTTTGTTTTTCTGTATATATGGCATCCTATATTATATCTACACTAAGTTAAATGAATACATTATAATATCACACCTAATTTGAATGGAACATCTAGTAGTTGATACAAAAATTTTTTATAACATACACAATTGGGTATATCATATTCACTGGTAACATTAAAATAATTTCAATTTTGGGATTGTATTATAAAAGTTATTAGGGAGTAACACATGTAGATTGACAGATATTCATCACCTTCGAGTCTTTAATATTATCAGTACTCGTGTTGTAAATAATTGTTCTTCACTCTTTTTGTTTTGGTAAAAAATTTGAAGCATTTAAGTTTTGGTGTCTTCATGTAACAGTTCGAGTCTGATTGTCTTCACACAACAAGTTTTCTCTAATAGTTCATTGGGAAATGATGCTTCCCACTACAGGTGTTGGCGTATTTCTTCTCAGCGTATCATTTTTTAGGATTTTTTGAGGCACATAGAGAATGTGTTCTCGCGAGCAATTGTTCATTTGTGACTTTTATAAAATTGTTAGATCATGGCTTGCATCAATTAGGCTTTTCGGTGATTCCTAGGTTAATCACGGGGTAATTAAAGTTTGGATTTGGACCGGGTTTTCGTCAAACTCTAGTGGTTCTTTTAAAATATCGTCTTTAACTTCAACTTCAAACATTTTCAAATATCATTTAACTACAAGTATCGTTAGATATTATTTATCTTGTTCTGATTGATGGGGCTCTCAGAATTAAACTTCAAATTGTCTGTAACTTCATCTTCAAATATCTTCAAATGTCTTTAAATATCATTTAACTTCAATTATCGTTAAATATCGTTTATCTTGTTCTGATCGATGGGGTTCTCAGCATTTATGTGATTATATAGTTCGTTAAGGCACTGGATACTGAGATTCAAATATAGTGTTACCTGATACGTAATATGGTTCATGGTCGAAGAAACAACGATCGAAGGTAACTGTTGTTTTCGTAGAGGAAGCTGGGATGAAAATTGCCTGGAGTCTATGGTGAGCACTCTTTGTTGGTTGAGATGTGATGAAAATAGATGCTACTGGGTTGTATCTGTACTGGGCAGCTCATTGTAATGATCAATAACCAATGTGTCCATTTACTTCCTGTAATAAAAATAAAGAGGCAGAATCACATGTTCTTTGAGGTAAATACTTATAGTACAAATAAGTCCACCAGTGATTGTGTTATAATAAAACAACATAGGTCCAAATGTGACCTTATACTTTCTAATATAAACTACTAGTTACACTTTATTTTAACTTCTTTCAATACTAAGTTAATTTTTACTTTAGATTTAAAATAATCATTTAAACCGAGTTTATGCTACATGTTTAATTTTTTATGTCTAATTTTACAACATATTTCATACCTGCATTGTGCACGCACGTCCGTGCTGTTTATGAATCGCATTTGCAGCGTCATAACCACTCGGTTTTACTTAAACGATACTACCACGGGGTACCAAGACATAATAATGACGAGTGGTGACGTCTATACACACTCGTTTTCTAATGGCTTCTCTATTTCTTGTCTTAGACGTTCCCATGGGGCTCTAAGTTTAACCTCTACATTTCGGCAGTGTCCCCGTGTTCTTCTCTTGGTTTTCGTCTTCTTATTCTTAGGATTTTTCCGTAATTACAAGTCAATATTGGTGCCTCATATTCACCTTTCGAATAAGGTAATTAGATGCAGGATTTCCAGGCTTGCCCGCGTAGATTCCAGTTGATGCTTGGCAAAGAATATAAGCATAATGAAGAACTGACATCAATATCTTTTTAGAAGGCTATTGTTTGAGCAAACCCTTCAGCACTAAATAAATAAATATGATATTAAAGTTTTATTAGAATCTGTTAAGCGAAAAGTACCTTCACATTAATAGGGAATTCCTTGTGTGTTTTACTTAGTCGCCATTTGTAATACACAGTGTTTTAATCCATGTATCTTAACTGATTAAATGGTTTTAAAATGTTCTATATTAATATTGAGATATAATTTCACATCCACCATGAAATTCTACATGTGAACGTAAGAATAGCCAACTGTTGGTACATATATTTCTCAAGCACGAAATACTATATTTCTCGAGTAAGAAACACGTGAATAATTAAGCGTGCAGCATGTACTTACCCTGGTATCCCCTTTTATTTGAAGGCCTAAAATGACTATTATCTGCACTAGGACAAAGAATTTCATATAATTAGACGCTTCTTTACTGATAATTTCTTGTTTTGGATAATATCCATCTTAGTTGGGACATAGGTCGATTTTTCATATAAAATCTGAGGGAGGCCTGAGTCAGTATAGGTAATATCTAATGTGACTGACTCGCAAGAATATGTCACAAATATTACAGCACACTGTATTTCTTAGATAAACCAATGAAATTTAAGGACATTTTTGTCAAAGACCTATAGAACAGTGATTACTCCGTTAGTGTATACGTCATAGATATAAACTAATAAAATTAAATTTTTCGCCAAGGAGCTAAAGGCATTAATATCTCTGTTTCTCTTTGGAAGTAATGTTTAACACAGAGCTGTAGGACAGCATACGTCATAGATATAATATAATGAAATTAAAAAGTTTTTTGTTTTTGTTTTTTTTCATCGGAGCTATAATAAAGTAAACTCTCTGTTTCTCTTTAAAAGCATTCTTATCCAAAAAACGAAAACTTAGCTCACTGAAGTTTCTATTCAACCTTTAAGTATTGCTTTGACTGGCCCTGATTGGCATAAAAATACTAATTTCTTAAACTTGAAAGACTGAGAAATATCCCTTCCTACGGTCGTTTACACACAAAAAAAAATAAAAAAAAAAAAAAAATGGCCTTTAGTTACACCCTACGCTTACCCCAAGAACTGAGCCCACTCCACATTTAGGTCTCAGTTGACCCCCAGGTTCCTAAATTTGCTTCTTTTATGTTCCAACCTTTCTATTATCCTATGAAAGGGCACAGAAATTACACTAACAAAAATAAGACATCTAAAACTTAATCAAATCCTTAGTAACATAGACTAATTTAGTCTAAGGTGCGCAAAGTATAGCAATCAAGGATGCTTGTTGTAACAAAACATTGAAAGTAGATTTAATTAAACTGAAGTACTAAGGTATGTATTATGTCTAGCTACAAAAATAAAATCTACATATGCTCATCCTCTCTCGCTCTTAAATAAATAGAACAACATAAAAAGAAAAATTGACATTTTCAAATAAGCAGTTTTTAAGAACAATAGACAGACTTTTGACGACCTTTCTTAATTGTGTTGAATGGTATCTGTTTATAAAAAAAGCAATAAGTTAAGTCTGATATTTGCCATCATTACAAATAACCCATAAATTAATAAGCATGAATAACGCGGATATTTATCCACTAGGGGACCTAACGTGTGCGAGGGGAGTCGACCCCAGCAATACAAATGACACTCGACCCCAAAAAAATATATTCATGCATTTTTAATTATTCTTCGTAAACAAGCATGAACACTGGCTTGTTTTACATCTACATGGCTCTAAAGCAGCCATGGTTAGAAATTCAAATTTGAATTTCTTGTGACTCATCTTGCGGAGCTAATTCAGAATTTGAATGTTTTTTCTAGCACCATCATTCAGATGAAGTTCATCTGTGTAGGTAAAGGAGACCCTTTTAAGACCTATCCCAATGCCTCCATTTTCTGTGATCAACGGTCTCCTTCGCCGAATTTCTCGCCTTATGCAGAGTTCCAGTCACAGCTGGGTAACAACCCCCTTTTTTTGCTTCCTTCGGTGACTTTTGTTAAGCTTCCTAGGATGTGTGCTTATGCCACTGCCGCCAATGTTCGTAGTGCTAGCTACCGCTGGCACCACTTATTGGGGTGTATGTGCGGGGTCACCACTTTTAAAGGCAAAAAATGACGCAAAAAGATTGCTATGCCAGTTACTCGAATGACGAAAAAAGATTGCTATGCCACTTACTCGAATGACGCAAAAAGATTTCTATGCGACTTACTCGAATGACGCAAAAAGATTTCTATCCCACTTACTCGAATGACTCAAAAAGATTACTATGCCACTTACTCGAATGACGCAAATAGATTACTATGCCACTTACTCGAATGACGCAAAAATATTGCTATGCCACTTACTCGAATGACGCAAAAAGATTGCTATTACTCGAATGACGCAAAAAGATTGCTATGCCACTTACTCGAAGGGGAGAACCCCTTGTCGGCCCTAATGTTAGTGAGATTCCCGCTCTTACCCCAACGGTTCTGCAAACATCGGGTTTAGTACTACCCTATTTACAGTATACCCTGTCCCAGGATATGGTAACGCGATCGAGTGGTCAAATGGCCACTTTCTAAAGCCAAATGTACCCACCTTGGGTTACGGCTAGAAAATCTCTACTCTCTCCTTGGAGTTAATAACCCTCCCTGTCAATATAATAATGACGGTGCCTTGTAGCTCTATTCCTACCCTGCCTGGGTTACGGAAAATACTACACAGTTTGTAGAAAATACCCTACTTGTATTCTTTCAAAAGGGTCACAAATGTAATTAAAGAAACGAAAATAGGTCATTTATCTGAAAGGAAAAGAAACAGGGGTGGAACCCCAACAGTAGCAGTTTTTTTATCCTTGAACAATTATTTTATAGCCTGTACCTGTAGTAAGGCTGAATTAGGACCCCATTTGCTACTATTGTGCCTAAAATTCTTCTGTTTCTACCTACGTTTTGTCGATTCAGCTAGATTTTGTTTTTCTTTACGTTTTATCTTTTATTTAATTCTTTCAATTCACGGTATAAATTCTTTATTATTTATTAATATACGGCAATAATTCATTGCATTTATTTCTAAAACTAAAAAAAATAATAATTATACACTTGCTTATAATTTTTAAAAACTGGATACTATTTTTTTTTTTTTTTTTCTATTTTAAAATTCTTAACTGAGCCTTTTGTCCATTTTTTATATTTTACCCAAATATTTGAGGGGATACAAATTTATTTATAATAGCCAAAGTTAAAGAAAAGATGCTCGAAGTTTTTGCTAATTCGAGCGCCGCTAAAAGCGAAGTCCATTTACCTCCCTCTTTTGACAAAGCCATTTCTGTTTCAATATACAATATTTCAATAATTTTTTTTTGCGTTTATATCAACTTAAAATAAATTTATTATTTTACTTAGCCTAATTTGGGGGAGGCTATTATCTCCTATGAGATATAAAGGGGTTTCCTATCGTAGCCTAGTGGTTATAGGCCTAATTACTTTACTTATATGTCTGTATCTCTCCAATATTTAAATTTAGATTACAAAGTTTTAATAGCCTAATTAGTTCGAAGTTTTCCTCCAATTTCCGACTCGCCCCATTTGTAGCGATAGAAATTTTTATATTTTCCTTTGGAGATTTGCAAACTAATTAGCTAGAAGGCTAGACTAGATACGGTAGGCTAAATACAGACATATAAAATGAAACAAACAAAGATAAAAAAGGCAATAGATTTATTGACTTACATATTTAGGTGCACAGCAATAGGTCACTTCAAATGACAATAACGGTGACCGAGATGAAAGAGTTTAAGGTTTTTATTTCAATAGACCTGCTTCAAAATTATTAATAATCTCAAAAAATACTTCTGCACCACTATCAAACGCAGTTCTTTCGTCCTGCGCTGTAAGGACTGGCTCGCAATGGGCTCACGTGGCCCAAGGATGTAAATCTTTCGTCCAATGAATTCTTTTAAATATTTTTAATGATTCAAGCGTTCACACGGTTTTTTTGCCATTTAAACTTCCTGCGAAAGTGACTGAACTTTTTCTCTTTGCTGATTAAGGACTTTTCATTTTTGCAACTAGATTTAGCTTAATTATAAGAAATCGGAATTATCTTTAGAAAGAGGGACCTTTATTTTGGTATTTTAAATACATCGCATCTCACTC